>NC_135859.1:22507837-22662837 GCF_031162955.1 Sander vitreus
TATGTTGGATTTACCCAAAACTTTGGCAGAGAGTTCTGCTTCTTTATATCTCAGTGAAGTGCAACAACTGTCTTCTGTAGTGCACTTTTCTTCCCTTAATCAAAGTTTAAGGACCACACCAAAGGTAGCAGCTAAAGGTAGCAGTTTAATCCTGCAGCGTTGGCTCCACAGGGCAAACTGTGTTGAAGAAATGCACAGCTACAGCCAGCAGTTAATATCACACACTGGCAGTTCATTGATGTGTTTTAGGTCCTCCGTGACTATTTTAAAATAAAGGCCCTAAGGAGTGTTGTCTCTGAGGCCTCAGATTCATTCAGTGCTGCCATAGTGGTTCCCATTGAAAGGGTTTTCCTGTAAACTGGTGTGTGAGGCTTCTACCTCCTGTGACACCACTGGGACCACTGGCTGTTCAAAGAAATTGGACACACAGAACACCTGCAGAAAAACAAGCAACACAATTAAAGCACATTCTACTGTTAGTGCTATTATTGTTAATTCATCACTCTAATGATTTAGTAATATTATGTCTTCAACCTCACAGACTCACTAGTGGGTCATTAAAAAACTCAACTCAAACCAACAGAACTTTGTTTTTGAGACCCCAAAGATACTTAACATATCTTGAATTAGTTGAATTAGTTATAATCAATAAATAATTGGAACATGCCGATACAAAATGTATAGTATATAATACTGTTAGACAGCATGTTAAAGGATGATTTTTCTACACTTAAGGGGAGACACCCCAGGTAAAACCATCATTTTTAAATTTTGAGTTTTCTGGGCTATTTTACTTCCATAGCATGTCTTCTTTCAGACTATTGGGGGGGGGACATCCAAAATACACATTTAGGAGTTTATTTTACTACACTTTGTGTATTTGCACCTGCAAATTTCTCCTAAATTCAGCAAAAGTTAGCATTAGATAATGCCTAATTTGCATATTTAACATTTCAGAAAACTGCATGTTCAAGGCTTTAACCTCTTTTGAAAGGCAAACATGGTCAATATGCTCTTTTTAAACATGGCTTATAAATAAAGTGACTTGACTTTTTCTGTTGCATATTGTGACAATAAATGTTATGTATCATTATGCCTTGTTTTGCCATTATCCTAATAGAACTTTAGACAAAACTTACTGTGAGAGTAGCCACTAAACCACCCTGCAGGAGGCCAGTGAGCACATCACTCCAGTGATGTTTGTAGTCAGACACTCGAGAGAGACCCACATACACAGCAGTGGCAATTAGGAAGAATTGGATGCTGGGACGCAGAAGCCTCGACCATTCTGACCTCAGTCTGGCTTGAATGTACAGCTACAGGAGAAAAGGAAATCATCAAATATTAGAAACAGAAAAGCCTTGGGGTCACACCTAGACAATCAGTTTATATTGTCCAAGTCAATATTTACAGTACGGTTGTTGGCAGCTAATACATTTGCTGAAAAGAGTTATGAAGTTTATAATTCGTAAACTCTTTTGACAATGACATAAAGAGTCCTTTTTAGGGTACATTTGAATGGTATATAGACAGTAAAGCATATAAAGCAAAGCTATTTATTAGAATTAACATTGTTTTTCATCATTTATTGCAATTAAATGTAAGCCACATTTGGGCTTTAGGTTTTGAAGTAGAAAATTTGTACTTACTACAAGGAACAGCATGCAGTACATAGAGAAGGATGAATGACCAGAGTAGAAGGACAGTCTGCAAAAGATAAACAAAAGAGATACTTTTTATTCATTCATAACACAGGTCTATCATAATCAAACTCTTAAATGTAATATTACTGTATTGATATACATTTAGAAGGAATAAAAGAAAGAACTCCACTAATTTTACACATCAAAATGAGTTTACTAGTTGAGAGGAGCACGACTTAGACCGTGAAAACAGTTGTATAATGTCTGCTGGGACTCTAGAGGAGCTTAATCTGAGAAAATAGCTTTACTGATGTCATCATGAGTAATTGTGGAAAGTTTATGATTTGGAGTTTTACGTACTTTTGCCTGAAGATGGTCTAGTACCGAAACGTTGCCTACTATTAAACTTAATATATTTTTTGCAAGTTAGACAGTATGCGGGAGTTTTGCTACTTTTGACCTGCTTGTCCCCCTTCGACGAATCTGTCTCACGTTGTAGATGTGCAAAGTATTTTTCTGTACCGACTTGAGTTTTAGGGACTAAAAGTCAGGATATATCTTGGGAAAGTAATGCAAATAACTGGGCACTCTCAGATGATCAGGCTCGGTGAGACTCTACTAACACATAATAGTACTAAATGTTATCATTTAGTCAAAGAAAATTTTATATTTGGTGACGTTTATCAGAAGTTGCTGTTGTGGGTTTAATTTAATCCATGTTCAAGACATTTACCTGGCCTCATCTACCAGAAACTTGTCTCCAGTGCAAGTGAAGTTCTCGATGTATCCGCCAGCTTTGCAGTTGATGGTATTCCAGACTGGTTTGCATACAGCCAGGAAGTTTGGCCGCAGGCGGCCGATGGAGTACTTGGCTATGTCTGTCAGAGACTGGCTGGCAGCAGCTCCGAACACATAGCTCCCCACAGCTTTGTAGACACACGCCACATACTTGGTCCTCAAAGACTGGTTCTTGATGCGAGACAAGTAAACAGAAAGGCACTCGCCACAGACGATCTGCAACAGAAGAGATTTAAACAATAAGTAAACTCAACAATTGACATTTAAAAGGTCAGAGAACTTATGGAAAAAGACGACTGTTGACTTACCACGATCAGTGTGAAGGGGATCATGACTCCTCCCAGCAGCTGGTAGGATATGGTGTCCTCTTTGAGGGGGTATCTGATAGACTCATCGTTACAGAAGAACCCCCGTTTGAAAGGGTTGTGTTGAGGGGTAAGGATAAAAAATGGAAGTCCAACTGTTAAAAATGAAGAAAGAGATATAAGTATAAATGATATACCACCACCAATGTTGTGATTAATGCTGCCTTCATGTACAGCTAGGAAAAACAAGCGATGTGGTGTGTGTTTGTTGCTGGCAACCTGTAGTTTTGTCTGTGAAACTCTGAGCTGCTGAGTTGTGCCGTTGAGTGGGTGGAGAGAGTTTGGTAATAAAAGTGCAATTCATCACAATGATCAATAAAAGTTTACTGATAAGGCACATTTTATAGCCTACTAAAATATACAATAGGCTACATTGTGCTTTTGAAAAGACATAAAATAGAACAGAAAAAGCCACATGCAAAAACAAGGAACATTAAATTAATAATAACTAATTAGATTTCATCTGGTTTTACATCTTATATCACCAAAATGTACATCATGTTTACAAGCAGCTGCAAATACTTGTGTGACTTAGTTATGAGCCATTGCTACTATTGTATATATAACTACAATGCTAATAAAATTTATGTTTTTAGTTTCTTGAAAAATGCTATGTTGGCATCAAACAGGCGTTTCCCCTCCTGAAAAAGAAGCTGGTGACTCGTGTGGGTTTCATTTAGCTGCAAGGAAAAATATTGACTCTGTTCAAGTTGCACAATAACTGAATTAAAAGGCTTGAGGCCTTGTGTTAACGCAGAACAATATTGCAAAAGTCATATGTTTACTTTAGACTTTAGATATTGGAACAGTGAAGGTATGATTAGCTGAAGGGACTCGTTATGTTTACTTAAGAAGGGACAATGCACTTAAAGCAACATTTAGCCATACAGGCTAATTTTCATCTGGTGTTAATCTGTAACCAAAACACATAAAAAGCAAAAAACACACAGGCATTTGGCTAATCTGAAGTCAGTAATGCAATGCCAAGCATTCTTCTAAGTACGATCACGCACCCTAGGGGCAGCAAATGTAATTTGCAGCCATGGTCTGTCTAGCAACTCTCCGTTGGCTTGCGAGCTGGAAAAACCAAATTCTGGTCAGGCCAATCACATCGTGTATAAAGTCGGTGGGCGGGCTTAACATAATGACGGCAGAGTTGCAACGGTTCCGCGTGAATTCCCTGCTACTTGAAAACAAAGAAGATGGCTGCTGCTGCTGGCGAACAGCGGTCTTTCGAATCAGCTTCAGCCGCGATTCTGGAAGACTTGGAGTTAAGTACTGAAGCCATTCTTAAAAAAGGAAGATGTGTTCGGAGTTTTGCCGACCGGATACGGCAAAAGTTGAATCTATCAACTAGCGTTGCTCTGGTTGGCTATGAGTGCAGAGGGAATTTGAAAGACCATTTATCCCGCCCCTCGGATTGAGCCCTGCCAATGGTGAGTTCCCAGACCCAACATCTTGATGTGGGTCTGGCTTGTCAGGCTATGCTAATGATGCTTTCTGGCTAGATGAGTTATCACACAGTCACAGACCTTTGTTTAGGCGTGTCCGTTTAAACCTACTGCAGGGCAAATTCCACCGACTGTCTTTTGAAATTCTGAATAAACTAAACCTGGCTTTGAAATGACATCAGTGGACTATTCGAATCTAAGTAGCAGTACATCTTTTAAACTACTGTCTACTTTAACTAAGATGAGTCTGTCTTCCACCTAAAAAGCAAAAAGTGGTATAATATCCACTATTTAAATGTTTATTTTTACTTATATGATAATATGTATTCAGCAGTCATTATTAGCAGGCATGTGTTATACGTGTCTGTATTTTATGTTGACAATTTGCTGTAATTAAAGGTTTTTGATTTGAAATGAAAAGGTTTGCTCCGGCCGGGCTGTAGGCTATTTGATTTGGTCACAAACTTGATTTTACAGCTAAACAGTACACTAAAATATGTTGCTGAAAACATTTGAGGCGAGAAATAGACAATGAAGTAACAAAATCTTGATACATATTTGATACATATCTGTCTCATGTGCTACTGTCTGCATATAGTGATAGTTTCAGCAAAAATGGCAAAAGTTATTTTTATAAAGGTTACCTACTGAACCTTTAATAAGTGAAGATAGTAGAAAATAATGAATCAACGATAAGTTAAGCATTGAAGACATATTATTGGGGTAGTAATAGGATTTTTATACCACGAGGAAACGGCCTCACTGATATTAAAAATATTGTTTACACTGTAAAACAAGTTTAAAAAAGTACTGTAGGTATAATTTTTTCGATACTGAGTATTAGTATGCTACTTAATAGTTCTACTTTACATTTCAGAGAGAAATATTGTACTTTTTACTCCACCACATTGATTTAAGCGCTGTAGTTACTAAGTACTAAGTACAAATTTAGGTATATTAACTTAATATACCTAAAGGGTGAACCATTGTTATAGATTAAACGACAAAAGAGTATTTAAAGTAGTTAAAATCAGCTCGACCAACTACGACAGTAAAACGCTGCTTACACATTGATGAATTAGTAATAATTACCCAATAGTTCATGTAAATGTATAGATATAACATTCACAGGGGGCATTTTTCTGCATAATGGATAGGCCTAGGTTATAGCCTATTTGGCTTATAATACTTAATACCTTATACCTAAAATACTTTTAAATGCAGCACTTTTACTGGAGTTTTGTTTACATTGTGGTATTTCTAATTTTAATTAAGTACAGGATATGAATTCTTCTTCAACCACTGATTTTACAGGAGTGTCCCACATACTGTAGAACATAAAGTTTACTAAACCAAAATGAAGGACTTATAATGAACTAGAATTAGAGTTAGACTTTGGACAGAAGATATGTGACTGGAAATAAAAGTTTACAATTTCCAGTTTTATTGTTGCTGTCAGCTCCAAACTTAATGAGAAGATTGGTGCACAGTCAGCAGCACAGCTGACCACATAATAAGACACTGACAGCAAAGTGAGGGAGTGCAGATTAATCACATGAAAATATTTCAGTCTAAACCTCTCTTAAATGGCAGCTATCAAACTGAACTGTCTGAGTGTCCCCAGATAGTAGAGTTTCTTTAATGTATTTGTATTCCAAGTATTGTCATTTACATTTAGCAGTCCTGCAGCTTGTCTCTGTGCTATGATTACATTACAAACACTAAGCTAAAAATACAGCTTTGCCTAGGAAAAAACACACAGGGTGGGACTTTGTTGCCTTTTTTTTTCCATCTTCCTGCCTGGTTCACTAAAATCTCAAGCCTCCGGATGTGTGTAGCCTATGGCGTGTATGCAAATAATATGATTTGCTTAAAGACTACTACTACTTTCTTTAATATGTCTCTACAGAATAGTTGCTGTAGGAGTGTTATGACAAAGAAAATGTTCGACTTTAGCGAGAATTACGGATTAAAAATTCGGTTTAAAAGACAGGGGTGGAGCAGGTTTACATACCGAGGATGAGACAGACAACGTCCAGCACGATGAGGGGGATCCCTGCAGCTTCAAACATGTTGCGTCTCCTTCTTCTGGTCTCAGTCTTTGTAAAAAATGTCCGGTCCCGGTGGTGCCGGCTGGTTTTAGGTGACAAGAGACGCAGCCTATCTGCCGCACATGTCTCGCTATTCCAGTAAAAAAAATCAAAACAGTATCATTGTGCTACCACCAAACTCCGTGACTGTCGAGAAGCTAAAACTACCGGGGGGGGGGTTACAAAAATATAGGCCTACTCTAGGTCAAAAAACACCGAACTAAAAGTCTAAATATATTCTAACACCACTACACATGTGAAGAGCCGCTCACCATCTCAGCTGCTCACAAAACATCATAACATAGCAGGATTTCTTCAGCTCATACCGTCCTATCCTCAGATATAAGGTGCGGGCGCCACGAGCGCTCTTCTACCGGTGTGATTAATGCTGCCTTCACGCACAGCTAGGAAAAATAAGCAATATGGTGCGTGTGTGTGTGTGTGTGTTGTGTAGCTCCGCAGCGCTGTGGAGGAAGGTCTGGCAATGCGAGACTACACGGCAACCTGTAGTTAAACTCTGAGCTGCTGAGTTGTGACTTTGAGTGGGTGAAGACAGTTTGGTAATAAAAGTGCAATTCCTCACAGTGATGATGAATAAAAGTTTACTGATAAGGAACATTTTATGGCCTACTAAAAGACGCAATAGGTTACATTGTGCTTCTCAAAAGACACAAAATAGAACAGAAAAAGACATGCAAAAACAAGGAACATTCAATTAATAATAACTAAATAACAGTTAATGAGGATGAGGGGCTCGATGGACGCCCAGCAGCTCAGCCATGCTGTTGTCAATGCATTTAAAAATAAAAAAAAAGATTATTATCAATTATCGGAAAACGGAATGTTTCAACTCTATAAATGTGTTATTTCCCCAATTGTTTATGTTTATTTCTTTATGAAGTTTCTGTTAAATAGGCCAACTTATAGGCTATGCAGCAGGCGATTTGGTAATGTTTAACAAGGGCAATTTGTTAATTGTTAACGACTAGAGTCTAACTTGCACAAACCTCAGATAAAGGATCAATGAGTCAGGCACACTAGACTAACATATTGAACAGGTTGGCAGGTTAACAAGGGGCATGATTTTGCTAATTTTACTAACAAGGGATGATGGCATCAAAAGGCCTGACGCTTTGGGCTGTAGGCCGCCGCCTATGGGTTAGCTAAAGTTATTATAAATTACTCTCTGGTATCTGGTCCACTGTGATCAAAGTCACCTGACAGGAGTAAAGTCCTGTTTTTCAATTAAGTAGACTAGTCAATAGTCAATAGTCTGTCTGTCTATCTATCTATCTATCTATCTATCTATCTATCTATCTATCTATCTATCTATCTATCTATTTATCTATCTATCTATCGATCGATTTATCTATCGATCGATCTATGAAATATTGTTCTTTTATTGGACAGACTTTATTTTGAAATTCCAAGGTGTATTTAAATGCAGCCCGGGACAAGGAAGTGGTAATATGAGTTTCGGCCCTATCGCTTGCCTGTGTTGACGCTACGACAGTCGTCGGCCGATACAGAGTTGCTCCTCCCTTTGCGTCTGCAGCGCTAATGAGGTGACGTCAGTATCACTATTAATAGAAGAGAGTTTACCGTTTCCTCAAGTCCAAATGTCTGTTGTGATGAAAGTCTATGAAGCAGATTTACTTTAAAAAACTGGGGCTGGTCACCAAGCTAACGTGTCATTCATAAAAATACGTGTAACACTTTAAATCAATTCAATCAAGTTTATTTATAAAGCACATTTAAAAACCACCAGATGATTCAAATGTTGTACAATAAAATAACATAATAATATAGCAACTGCAAAAAAATAAATACACAAATAAATAAGTAAAGGAACAAATGGAAATAAGGGTTCAAATCGCACTTGTTGAATGTTAATTCACAGGTACGTCATACATTAATTGACATGTGACCAAATTAGCTGGATTCCACTTACAGGAAGTTTTTTTTTAGGACAATGCATTTGCCCAACCTTAATACCATATTGTATCACTACACACACAGGAGACACCTCTTCATATGGGGTTTAGTGCTTTTATCTACTTTATATAAATATATTAAAACATTCATGGTTTGTTGTTGTGTTGTGACCAGCGCCTCAAATGTAATACCAAAATACTACACTACACTAGACACACCTCTTCATATGGGATTTTAGTGCTTCTTCTTTTATTTTATTTTATATTCATTACATAGAAGTTATTGAAAAAAAATCATGAATTTTCCAAAAAAACATGAATATTAATGTCATAGTGAGAATCATTTGTTAATGGTGAGCAACAATAATTCATAATACATCCTACATTAATTCATGCATTAAATCATCATAAGTCAGGCATTAGTTAAGCATTAAGTATATGATTTGTACTCTTATTATAAAGTGTTACCAAAATACGAATACGTGTATCTCACTTTCAGTATGCAGTAGCAAGAGAGTCTTTGTTCTTTTGTTTGTGATAATTTGCATTTTGCACAACAGAAATGAATGAGAAAGTTATTTCCCCTGTAATGTTACTGGTTGATATAAACATATTTTTTGCTGCTTCCAGAGGAGGCATGACAGAAAAAGTTATAGACCATATTCTCTCTGTGACAGTCCTATGGAAATAAAACAAAGTACACAATTAGATCACATAGTTAATTATTTTATTCACACAAAACATATCAGTCATTATTTTCACAAGTTTATGTGTGAATTTGGAGAACAATAATCACAGTAAGTCAAGTTTGAAGCTCAATAGTTCATGTAAGTAAACCAGAATAAGAACGTACAGGAACAGTAACTAATAACGTCACCAAAGCCTATTATACTGTCCTCATCATGTTCCTCTGTTCATCTCCTTCTGGGAGCTCAAATGAACCTCAATCTCTCGTTTGACAAACAGCTCCCCCAGCTGGCCGTGCGAGGCTTCGCTCATGGCTTTGGTCTGCATACACATCTTGTATTTGTCTGAAGGGAGCTCGTCTGCACAGTTCTTCTCGTGCCATAAGTGGAAAAGGCCTCTGGACGGAGAGCGAATCACCATCAGTTTACTGTGAAGGTACTTCCTGTACAGGTGCACGTCCTCCAACCCCCAACCTTTGATGTTACGGTCAAAACCACCTACCAGGTTTAGAAGGTTTAGTTTAGTTTAGTACAGTGAGACAGCGAGAATCAGGAGAGGCATATGACTTCACTTTAGGTATGGCTGTTCAATGGCTGAGTTAAAATCATAGTCAAAAACAGCATTTTTAGATAATCTTGTTTCCTTAAATTTGATGTTGTTAAAAAAACAAGGAAATGGGATTAAGCAGACAGATATTCAGATGTGTAAACTAACAACATATCAGGGAGGGAAAGAGCTTTTTCACAGTTAGAGAAAAGGTAGTCAAGACAATACCATCTGTTATAGAGAGAATAGTGGAATTTTATATAAAATATATAATCCTGTAATTTCATTACTAGCCAGTAGGCTATGTGGATTAGAGCTGCAAAGATTAATCGATTAGTTGTCAACTCTTAAATTAATCGCCAACTATTTTGAAAATCAATTAGTCGGTTTGAGTCATTTTTTAAGACAAAGGTAAAAAATTATTTGATTCCAGCTTCTTAAATGTGAATATTTTCTAGTTTCTTCTCTCCTCTGTGACAGTAAACTGAATATCTTTGAGTTGTGGACAAACCAAGACATTTGAGGACGTTATCTTGGGCTTTTGGGAAACACTGATCCACATTTTTCACCATTTTCCAACATTTTATAGACCAAACAAATGATCGAATAAACAAGAAGATAATCAACAGATTAATCGACTGAAAATAATCGTTCATTGCGGTCCTAATGTGGATTGTAATATTTAATTGTGTTATGTCCTACAAAACATAAAATTAGGGAAATTAGTGATGACACAAGCTTTTCCATTACCTATGTTGAGGAAATCAGACCTGTACTGGCATGTCATGCCAAACCCAAAGTCTCTCCAGAATCCAGTTTCCTTCTTTATCACCTGAGACAAAGAGAGCAAATCATTTTTCTTATATCATGATGACATCCTGACAATTCAAGTTAGCTGTTTGTATATTTTGTATATTTATTATTGTACATTGAGATTGTTTACCTACCAGTTGTTGTTGAACAGAGGGTAGAAGTGTCTGATTACTATAGATAATAGATGGGTTGTACTGGCTAAAGAGCACTGGATAGTACACTTTCTTACCTAGAAACAAAAACAGTTTAAACAAACAAAATGTCCAGTCACATTTGATAATGTGTCAGGTGTTCTACAAGTACAACCCTTTTGAAAAAGCGGTAATAAAACACCATCAATCTACAGTAATACATATTTTCTGTTTTAAACACCTGGTAGCCTGGAAGTGATGCATTTTTCATTACTGGCAGCAACAGCAGAGGTTTGACTGGAGTGAAAAGAATAAGAACTGGGTACAACAACCACCAGGCCTGAACAAAGACATACTGACTGACTGCTAACGGATCCCTGGGAAGTGCAGTTGCACTTCTTAATAATAAAGATAGGGACAAAATCAAAAGGGTATTGGAAAAGGAGGTTGCGCTGTAGGTTTCTGAGTGTGGTGCTAAACCCAAAATATGAGCATATTCCAAAAAATGTGAAAAGGTAGCACATCTCAAATTTCTAAGTCGAGGAGGACAAAATACTCACATTTTACTTGTTTATTTGACTCGCATGTGAAATTTGAGCTGTGCTACCTTTTCATTTATTTTTTTTTTTTTTAAATCAAGATACTCTCATAGATTATCATTTTAATTATGAGGTTAGTGCAAGTCCTTCGCCATAATTTTGAGTGTTTTTACAGCAGACATTTCGACTTGTCATTGTAGGAGAACCACAGGTGGTACTCACATTAACGCTGTTGTCTCCTGTGAAAAAGACCAATTGTGAGCATGTTGTTACGCAGCAGCATGGGCAGGTGTGACGTTGAATCTTAATCAGCTGATAATCAAACAGCAGGGGATTCAGTCAGTCAGTCAGTGGTGAACTTTAATTTAAGTACCTTTTGGATTTAGCTACAACAAATCATGTGACATATGTGCTCATTGTGCCCTCATTGTCTTTATTGTTTATGATGCTGTTGGAACATGTGGTGCACAGAGCCGTGTATTCAAGTCAGAATAAGCGGCATGTGCAGTTTTGTGTGTCAAATTGAATTGGAGAGGAAACCACTCAAACTGGCACCGTACAGGTTTTTGGAGTCCACCCAATGGACCTTTTTCACAGCAGACATTTTTTGACTTGTCATAGTAGGAAAAGCACAGCTGAAATTGATAACCTTAACGATGGCTCAATTCCATCAAGTGTCCCAGTAAGCTATTTCAGCGAGTCAGCATGCACAATACCAGGGCCTCTCCTAAGTGGAATGCAGCCATCATCAATGGTTTTGAATACACCTGTGCTTTTCTTACTATGACATGTCAACATGTCTGCTGTGAAAAAGGTCTATAGTTGATGAAGTTTGGTGACCTCACATAACCTGAGCAGATGTCTAATCAGCCAGAACAATTGAAAGCACCTGTGTGGGTGTGTGGTGCCTTTAATTAAAGGCCCTGAACACCCACACAGGTGTTTTGGATTAATCTGGCTGATTAGACCTCGTCCCAGGACTGTGTGGGTGGGTATAGACTGATTGATTGACATCTTCCTGAATCTCTTGTTAGCTTTGTTGCGCCTGTTAGGGCAGGACAAATGACAGCTTTATTATTCTTATTGGTAGAAAAGATGTGTGACCCCAAAAATTTGCATGTAAGTTCCGGCCCACTTCAACCTGAGCAGAGGTCTAATCAGCCACAACAGAGGCTTTAATGCAATGGAAAAGATGGCCGAGACAGTACTTAAACAGGCAATATTTAATGTTGTCATTATTCACCATCATCAACTAAATCTTTAACCTAAGTTGTGTTATCCTTGTAGCAACCGATTATAGTATGAATCAAGGCTGGGTAACCTCTCTGGAAGGTGTTGAAATGTTTCATATGTGTTGGCAAAGCTCATGCCTAAATGTTTCATAAATCCTCTTGCTCACCAGGTTCTGCGTTGAGACGACAGGAAGTTAAGAAGTCGGTGGTAAAGTGGATGTCAACATCACAGAAGAAGAGCAGGACGTTCTGACTGCGCCTCCAAGCCCTGGTGCCCACTTCTAAGCCCCGACCACGAGAAAACTCCTCATTCAGCTGGATCAAAGTGAAGCTCCTGAACCGAGTCTCTCTGAGGGAGAGAAGAAGAAGAAAAAACATTATCTGTGTTTACTTAGATAGGTACGCTGATGCATCTAAGGGTTTTAATTTGAAATATTTAGTGAATAATCATTCAGAAACAGCCAACCTGCAGACATAAAGTCTCACCACACTGTTGCAGCATTACATATGTTAGTTGCTCATAGAGGATCTATGGTATTTTGCTCCCATACTCTCTTTCAATTTATTTATTTTTTTTTATCAGTTTTTAGACACATCTGTGAAAGTAAACTCCAAAAGAGCAGAGAAGAAGAGACAGATTTCCATATAGTCTTGCAGTAATTGCCTTCATTCTGTTAATATTAATTAAGTAATCAGTGCCATTGCGCATTATTATCTTGGTAGAAGTGTGGACTCGAGTTACATGTTTTCAACTCAGGTTAGGAATCTGATAACTTTAAATTTCACTAAATCATAAAGACTTTTAAATTATTGCATTCAAATGTAATGACTGACTCACTCACTCACTCTGGTCAACCAAAAATGGATAGAAAAACATTCAGCTCACAAATTACAATTGACTGTAATTGTATCACAGGACTAAATGTAGAGTATAGAGGCATTTTGCTTTACATTTTTTATTTGAAAGTAATAAATACAAAATTGAAAAAGCATTCATTATTTCTGTAAATTTACTGTCCTACTGTACTTTCACTAAATTTAAATGGCATTACATTTGGTAAAGGGGTGCATAGTGACTTGTTTAAGACTTGAAACACAAAGTTTAGGATTTGGTTTTAAATTGGGAATTTACTCAGGACTATATGAACAAAAGAGTTGCATTTGTAGACTAAATATTTGTAGGAGCTTTTAAGGAATAGAAGAGAAAATAGATCAGAGGACGATATTGTAGGTGAATATGGTTTACTTTAACACACATTAGCTGATAATTAAACTGTAAAATGACTACATTACCTGGTGGTCTGGTCCAACATGGCTTTCACCTGGTCTATCTGATCTCGACCAAAGTAGACCACAGTCAGATGAACCCTGCCGTCCAGCCGGATGCAAACCTCTCTGAACCAGAAACATCATACGATTTATACAAATAACCACGTTAGGCCCACTTCTATAGGCTACTACTTTATCCAGAGATAAATTACCATTTTGTTTTTAGATAAGGACAACAAGTGTGTGTGTGTGAAAACTTCCAATTGTATCTAAAGCGGAGAGTAGTCTTATTGGCTTTTTTTACCAAGCTACTACAGTATTAAGACAAGGATGCACTCAGCATTTCCAAATACAATTTTATTTTTTGGGGCATTTTTAGGCCTTTATTGACAGGACGGCTGAAGAAATGAAAGGGGGAATGGCATGCAGCACAGGTTGGAGTCGAACCCAGGCCCGCTGCATTGAGGAGTAAACCTCTTTAGATGGGCGCCCGCTCTACCAACTGAGCTATCCGGGCACCCTCCAACTACTACTTTTAAGTGTAAGATCAATAATGTCCTGATACAATCTCAGTTGGTGTGAATGGGTGCCAGCTTGAATTCAATTTACAAATGATACCTGAAGTTGTTGATGAACTGCCTGAATGCGTCCGGCCTCTTGGAAAGAGGTACGATGATGTTGATGAGCATGCTGCGCGTGTCCACACTCTCGCTCTTCACCTTCATCATGGGACCAAATGGCCTGAAGAGCACGAGCTGTGTGAAGTCCTTCGGGCCGGCGCCTTTAAACATCAGATCGTAAACGGTTCCTCTGTCCCGCTCTGTACGGGTCAAACCTATGACAGAGACAGACAGCACTTCATTTTATTTGTCCATATTTTTTCCTATAATTTAACTGATATATGACAGTAATGCAGGGAAACTGGACATAGTGTTTAATTGGTGCATTTTCCATTAATTCATTTCAATTAAGAGAGTGAAAGTCTTTTTGCCTGTGCCAAGCAGGTTAACAATAAACTAAACTACACTTACTCTATCATGAATATTTCTCTATTGTCCCTATTATTAATACCAAATCATATAGTCCTATAATTTCCTAGGACAGTTTATGGAACCTATGGGGAAAAAAAGCGTTACCAATGTTTTAAAGATGCTAATATAAGAGCACCTGTTTCGTAGTGGTGCTGTGAGATTGTACTGGGTTTAATGGCAATAGAACAGATGTAGTAACCAGCTATTATATAACACTTTTCACTCTACGATTAAACATTAACTTTTAGAAGACACTTAACTAAATAATGCATGCCATTACATTTTTAAAGTAAAAATGAGGACTTTACTACTTACAAAACGCATACAGTATGTTTTTGACAATATTTTTCCAATTATTTTCCCCCACTGTGGATGCAAAGCATTTTGTTGAGCAACCCTGCTACAATAAATTAACCTTGAAAAGATAACACTAGCCATAGATTTATACCTTGACCTTTGCATAGTTCACCCTTTTTCCCATTGTGGTTTTCTCTGGATGCTCTAGTTTCCTACCCTGGTTCCAGACCTCTGAATCACTCTCTGATTCCGATGTCAAATGTAGTATGCCAAAAATACCAGTTATGAAGAAGTAGTATGTCTTAATCGTATGCATATTGCTTGCAACAGTACATACTTTGTAAAGGCAGCTGCAGTGCATACAAAAAGTGAAAAGAAAAATATGCAATTTGGAACTCAGCCACATTCAAAGGTCTTGGTGTTCTGCTCATTAACAGCCGTTTGCCTGGTTGGAAAAACTAACCAATCAGAGCCAGAAAAATTGTGACATAAGAGCATGAGAGCAAGCATGGATTAGATCGATGCAGCACACATTGTGTTTTGTAGATTTACAGAAACAACTCTTACATCTGAAATTTCTTCAATCAACATGAAAACCATCATAGGCCCCCGCCTATGTGTAGGCCGTCTACTTTGTCCAGCTGTGGATGGACCAACTTTTTCTGAGGTTTTCCTGCCATCCACCAAGATTAAACATGTGAAGATGAATGAATGAACTGAAATCTTTCTCACCCTCTATGAAGTCTGAAGGGGAGTATATGCGCTTCCGTCTGGTGTTGTCAGTGTGTTGCTGAGGTCCGTTCAGGACGTGCAGAGCTGTTTCCACTGTGCTTATCAGCTCGTCTCTGCGGTCTCTCCTCACAGGCTTCTCCTCTGGGTGCCTTGTCAGCCCTGTCTCCAGCTGGTAAACCCTGAGTGACACAAAACAAAACCTTCAATGAAGAGGCATGAGGTAAGACATCAGAAGTACTTCTGGAGGCCCTTATAGCTCCAAAGTTGTCCTTACCAATAAACAGCTGGCCCACTCACCTCCGCAGGGTGAAAGTGTCAAAAGGAATCACTGCATATTCGCTGGGCAGCTTTACACCTGAGTTCACCTCTGCCTGGTTCAGCTGGGAGCGCAAGAAATCCTGGAGGACATGATGTAACATTTACTACTACATCTATAACGTCACACTTCATTTATCATCAGCACACATTACTCCTGAATCTATTCTGCATCTGCACCATCCTGTATCATGTTTTCCTATACCTTAAGGTCAGTCTGTGTCGGGGTTTTGTGCAGACTCTCCAGACCCTGAGGCAGAATCCCTCTTGTTTTAGCTTTCTCCAGGGACTCTTGAAGCTGCTGCGTCCTCTCCTGGAGAGCTTCTTTCAGCTGGGCTATCTGCTTCGTCAGGCTGTTGATGTAATGTCTGTGAGAGTCCTCCCTCTCCTGCAACAAGGCCATGTATCCTTCCTTACTGGTTGCCCCACCAGACCACAGCAGAGACTGCTGGCTGCTGTGAGACGTCGGTTTACAGGCGAGGAGGTAGAACAGGGACAGACAGCAGCAGAGGCCCAGCACAGTGAGGCCGACCCGGGCCGACAGGGCTAAAAGCCACCGTTTAAACATGGTGGATTATCTTAAAAAAAAAAAACTTAAACACCTGTGGCTTATAAAATCATGACAGTACTTTTGTCACGTGGAGATGCACCCACAAAAACATGAGCAACCCATAGTTCCTAAATCATAGATTAATAAATATGGCTTTTCAAGAAGACTTCCTCCAGTTTTCTCATGTAGTCCGTATCTGTCACATCCTCAGGCAGCATCTTCACAGGTGTTGTGTCGCATGTAGAGATCATCACCAAAGCTCTTAAACTCCCTACAATGACAATATACATTTTATAGGAGTGATTCCCAACCTTTTAGACGTCACCCCTTAACATTTATTTGAAAAGTCATGAGCCCTTTTTGCCCTATTTGTTATGGACTCAAACGTTGAGTATCCAGTATTTCAAAAGAAAACAAGACTTTGAGAGTTTACAGCCATGCTAGCAGCCCTATGAGGCTGCGCTAATGCACAGCGGTGCTTTGTGCTAAATGCTAACATCAGCATGCTGGTGTAATTTTACCATGTTCACCATCTTAGTTTAGTGTGTTAGCATGCGAACATTTGCTAATTGGCACTAAACACAAAGTGCGGCTGAGGCTAATGGGAATGTCATTCATCTTAAAGGTAGTTTTCCTGAACCAAAGAAAATTTTGACCTGATGGTGGTGCTAGAGGAAAGGTCATGGGATCACCAAAGTTATTATGATTCATCCTCTGGGCACCATGAATGTCTGTAAAGTCTCATGGAAATCATCCAATAGTTGTTGAGATATTTCTGTCTGGATCAAAGTGGTGGATTGATAGACAATGCTTGCATAAATACAAATCAAAAATCAGATAATTATGAATTAATTGAATGTCAAATCATTCCCACTATAAGACAGATCTAATGTTATTGATTTTGCACCTATTGTGAAAGTAACTGCAACAGCAAAAGTCAAGGTTATCTTTTTTTTTTTTTTGCATTTTATCACAAGAAAGTCTCAAGGGACTTTACATAGAGAAAGAAACAGCTGTAGGAGAGAGTTAAAGATATAGGCTAAAGAAGTTTTTACATCTAACAAATCAAATGACAACCGGAGAAAGTGAATCAACCAACCTGGTCAGTCTCGTCCTGATGTGTCTCAATGTTTTGTGAGCAGCTTATTTCATTACCAGTCCATTTCAAGTGCCCTGGTCTCACTGCTGTTGGACTGCTTGTCAGGTTTACGGTAGCTGCTATAAAATGCACAGAAAGAGAAATAACCTGACCTTACTCTACAGTGCCACGACGCTGAAGGTGGGAAGTGACAGAAACAAGCATTTCTCTGTGTGTGTGTGTGTGTGTGTGTGTGTGTGTGTGTGTGTGTGTGTGTGTGTGTGTGTGTGTGTGTGTGTGTGTGTGTGTGTGCACATCATCAGTTTATTCACAGCACAGATGGCTCTTTATTGCTCAGGTAGAGGCTGATCTCATGAAAGACTTGCTTATGTTTCCAGCTCCACCCAAGCTGTGTGTGTGTGTGTGTGTGTTTTTATGAGAAAGAGTGAGTGTGTGTTGATGCATGTGTGCATGTGGTCGTATCATGCAGACCCTTTTTAAAGTATTCTACCATTAAGTCAGGTCATTTTAAAGTTCAGCCTGTTTTGGACCCTACACGCTAATAAAAAAAAGCAATCGTTTTTTAGCTTAAATATCAATTATGATTGTAATCTTCCATCTCTTATGACTCATAAAAACCTTTCATCAATTTGAAATGACTGTAAAGCTTTGCTGTCAACTCAGTTGAACACCTTACAGTAAATCACAGTGAGCTCACAGGCTAAAACATGCAAACATCCTCCATCAACACATTAAACTCCCTACAATGCTGTCATTCTAGACAGACGTAAAGATTTTGATATACTCACCAGCTGCTGTGAGTCTCAAAGGGAAGTTGCGACCAGATGTTCATCACCCTGAACTGCTCACCTCTTCCTCTCTCTGCCTTTCTTCTTTTGCAGTTGTTTGTTTTACAGTCTTGCAGGAAGTCTGTTTGCCAGCACATAGAAGTTTGCTCATCCATACAATTAACATATCTACCTTCTCAAAATTGATGGTTAAAGTGGCCAAACCAAGTACCTCCTCTCTCCCATCCTCTCTTCTCTCAGTCTCCACCTTTTCCTAGCACCTCCCTCTCCTCTCCTCTCCGCTCTTTTTCCATCCCTCACTTTCTATCAGAGTCAGTGTTCACTTCCATCTATATGAAATCTCACACCATCTGTCTCCATCCTGAATCCCCTTTTAGGTCCTCCATGGCTCCTCCTTGCCCTTAAGTCTAATTAGAAGGCAACCGGAGTAAGAAATGCCCTTAAGACTTTCGATGCTCTGCCACCTGCAATCTGCTGTAGGGAAATAGCTAGGTACCGGTCGGAGCCACCAATAGGACGGGGTCTTGCACATTTAATGAGGCAGCGTACAGATGGTCCTTGTTTTCATTCGGATGTCGACTCCCGAGCTCTGACTCCTTTACATCTTTGTTTCCCGCCGTTAGTCACCTATAAGGGATTCTCCATGTCCAATATGAATGCATTTACTGTGATATGGTGCTTCATAATTTATTATTTTTAATAATTTTAAAATGGTTAAATAAGTGACAATTAAATGGCATTATGCTATGATAGCTTAAAATGCAAACCAAATATGTTTCAAAGGGAAGGATAAAGGCTGCAAGGAGAAAGCGAAACTTATTGTTAGTATATTATTACATTTGATCCATGACTGATTTCTTCCAGAGGAGGCATACAGAGAGAGAGAAATAAAAAAAAGGTAAATAAATAGGTAACAAATGGTAATAAAAGTAAGTAAATTTAATAACTACATAAAGTAAAATAAGAGAAGAGAAATAAACAAATTTTAAACAAAATGTATCATAAGGAGTTCGGTGTAGGCCAAGAAGAAGATGGCCGGGGAGGGCTTAACGTAGCCCGCTTATTCTTTTCCTTCTTTTTTGTCTCCTTTTATTCAGTTTTCTTATCTTTTTCTCATGGGTGTCATTGCCTCAGGCCGCCCCCAGACGTTCAGGAGGGGGCTGGCCCTGCAGCTCATCCCTTCTCATATCGTCCAAACCCTCTGGGAGGTAGCCAGTCCATTAGCTTTTTAATGATATATATATATATTTTTTTTTATTATCAGAAGAAGTCACCTTTTGGCTTTTTTCCCTATTATCTGAAATTTTTAGTATAACCAATTTATAGAAATAATAATCATATTATATTGATCAATAATAAAAAATTAAAAAAAAGAATTAATTTCAGCCCTAAAGAAGAAGACAAAAGACAGTAAAGAAGACAAAATTTTACTTTTTTTTTCTCATTAAATACGAACAATTTTAAATTTAAGAAGGAAAAGTAAGTATTTGGTTTAATTACTTCATCATTGTTCGGCTTTGAAGAGTCAAAAGCCAAAAAAGGTTGAGTGATCTATATAGAATAATTTAATACATTTTCATACAGTATTTCACCTGATAATGGCACCAGACACATCACTACCAAGAAATAAACAAGGGAAGCTGAACAAAACAGACAACTGTATTTATTATTGTTTGAAGTTATTTACATCTGTTTGGATTAGAAAATGTGGAATGTGGCCAGAATCAGAGTAAAGAAATCTCTTCTCGACATTTTCTTTTTTTTTTTTCTTTTCATGGAACGCAGACTCATGTGAATTCAACAGCCTCACATGTCGGTGTTTGGCTTTTAATTACAGTGCAGGAGCCTTCTGTATCTGGGCAATGTGCTTTTGTGAGTTTTGTGCTCAATTTTAGGCAGTGTTTCGCTTTCTGAATAGCTGTTAATCACACACACACACACACACACACACACACACACACACACACACAAACACACACAACAAAACTATGACTGAGGAATGCAAAAGCAGAATCATCAGCAATAATTCCACAGAAATGTAGGAAATGAGATATAAGTTGCTTCCCAGATGAATTCATAGAACAACACCGAGGCTGTGCACTGCTGCTTCCCGTCTCTTCAGATGAAGCAAATTCTCAGATACTTCACAGACTTTTATAAAAGATTCACCACACATGAAAACAAGTGCTGCATCCAAACCTTAGTCTAACATTTTAGAATAACAAAGGCTGTTTGTTTTTATGTGAATTTAAAGTGCTGTATCTAAAAAAACATTAACATATTACAACAAATAACCAAACTGTTACAGAGTAAGGCAGGACACGTCAGTTGCTTTCATCTATATTAACACAGTAAAAACATGTCTGAACAATAAAACATCCCAGTGGGGAAAAACTACACGTAGAACACATGATATCACTATAGAGGTGGGCACCGACATGAATTTTACACATCAGTATCAGTTTCGCATATCAGCAAAAAATTATTGGTTTGACCTGATGGAAATACTGATTACTTTGCTACATGTGGATTACAGCTTGAGCTGCTTTATGAACAATTTAGGTCCCACTGATGACACCTGAATCCACCTTTTCCATAATGTCTTTAGCCAGTGTGACTTCAATTCATAATCTTAAGCACAAATCTTTTTTTATGTTTTTAATTTCCTTGAAAGCTGTTTTAATCAACCCTGTCTGTGTCTTCGCCACAGTATTATTTAATCTCTTCTGGACGTTATTATTTTTTTTTTTAAATAAACGCTAAGAATTTACTGTGTTGTTAGCAGTGTACCTTCTGTCAACACGTTCTTGTGTGAGGGGATGTTGAAATATAATTTTCTCTGTGGCTTTGTGTTCAAACTTCTTGTCTGAAAGAATTTAGCAATAGTTTAAATAACCTCAGCCAATATTGATATCATTTCATATCCGTGACCACAGTGACATAAACGCTCATACATGCTCAGAGGGGATCAGTGCCTCCTGCCCAACGCTGTCATCCTTCAACACTCACTTGTCCACAACGGCGTGAAAAATGAAACACTTCTTCAGTGGTGCCATTAACCTGACTGGAGGCAACAAGAGAAGATGTGACGGAGCGGGTGAAGAGGGGGATCTTGAAAGAAGAGGGGTGGAGTGATGTGTGAGTGGCTGGAGATAATCTCTCAGACGCCTCAAAGTGATGTGTTGCCATCTCTGAGATGGTTGCTATGCAACGGCATCCTTCAGACCCTTTCTCCTGGTGGTGACCAGGTTACCCCAACGGTGTAACAGCATAACAGTGTCCCTCTTCTGTTGGTCGCTAACTTATATCAGCTGGTCTGGCCGGGGCGCCGCCATCCCACCCAGGCTGGCAGGAGCTGAGAGGTTACACCAGTTCATCCAAAAGAGTCCCTATACTGTGGTGCTGCTCAGGGGGGCCTGCTATGGGTTTGTTGCACATGGGGCAGACGCAGCGCACCTCCAGCCACTTTACCAGACACCTGGGCAGAAGATCACAGACAGCAGAGGAATAAAAAGAGAACATACAACATGAGATCATGATTCCTTTCACTCATTTGGACATATTTCACTGATCAAAGCAAAAGCCATATTTTACTTTAGTAAAAGTAGCAATACCACACCAAAAGAATCCTCCATTGCAAGTAAGCGTCCTGCCTTCATGGTTTCAATTAAGTTAAAGTATTAGCAGCAAAACATAACTTAAAGCTTTAGTGCGTAACTTTTTTTAAATTAATGAACGTCCGTTACATTCAAGCCATTGCCAAATGAGGGGGGGCGCCTGGGTAGCTCACCTGGTAGAGCATGCACCCATATATAGAGGTTTACTCCTCGATGCAGCGGCCGCGGGTTCGACTCTGACCTGCGGCCCTTTGCTGCATGTCATTCCCCCCTCTCTCTCCACTTTCATGTCTTCATCTGTCCTATGAAAATAAAGGCCTAAAATGCCCAAAACAATTACATTAAAAAATAATTCCTCATGAGGGCAACAGAAACTACGCACTATAGCTTTAAAGTATCAAAAGTAAAAGTAGTTAGTAAGAGTCTTTTTATTTGCGTCTACAATTGGACTTATAAATAATAAATATTGTTATACACTTCCAATTAATCTATTCTTATTAAACTGCAGGTTGAGAGCGACGGCTTAAACTGGCATCTGGTTTCCAAACAATCTGGAAGACTATTTTCATGCTTAGATTTCTCTCCCTTTTTCTGCTTCCAACTGCATCAGCTGACTGAGGGTATTCATGTTTTTCCATTTAATCAATAGGAGTGTTGTTACAATCTCTGTAAGCTACATTTTCAACTATTCCTGTTGTGCACACTAAGTCAAATAAATCCATTTCCTTATTCTATGCCTCTCTTTCATTTAGTCTCTCCTGATTGATATTGATATAAAAAACATGCTAAAAATCAAAATTTTAGACAACTAATAAACATCAGGAATGCTTCCCTTAGCACTAATTCTCCCAGCCGTCTGGCTGGTGCATGCTGGGATACGCTATCAACCAAAGCTATCTGTGTAATTTCTGTAATCACTGAACTTCAAAATCAAAATCATGATCATTTTCCAGTCCATGTGGGTGCAAAGTGGTAACAAGAGAAAGAGAAAGACTCCACTGTGCTCTCCTGAACTCACTTCCTGTGAAAAGCATGTTGGCATGGCAACACTCCCAGCTCGTCTTTCACTTTGAAGTCCTCCAGACACACGGCGCACGTTTGCTGCGTGAATGACAGATAGGACGGAGTGAGGACGACAGTCATTTGATGAAATTATAATGCATAATGTTTGCGTTTTTTGTTTCACATTAAGTTTTAAGGGACAAAAAGTCAACATTAATTAACATGAAGTTTTTAGCTGTGTGTTTACGTGCAGAAATCAGTGCAAATGTAAATCACATCCTTACCCCATGAAGATTCAACTTTTTTGGATCTCCTTTTAAAACCACCTGGTGCAGTAACAAAAACAAAATATGCGTAAGAGAGATTCGTTATTTAAGATATTTGGACCTTTAAGGGTGCTTGAAGGTCCCATGACATGCTGCTTTTTGGATGCTTTTATATAGACCTTAGTGGTCCCCTAATACTGTATCTGAAGTCTCTTTCCCGAAATTCAGCCTTGGTGCAGAATTACAGCCACTAGAGCCAGTCCCACAATGAGCTTTCCTTAGGATGTGCCATTTCTGTGTCTGTAGCTATTGAGGAGGAGTGTGTGTGTGTGTGTGTGTGTGTGTGTGTGTGTGTGTGTGTGTGTGTGGGGGGCGCAAGGTGGAGAGTGTGTGACCTTGACCAACTGCCACTTTGCTCGTTTGAAAGCCATGATGCCTCTCTCTAATGGGTGGGCCAAATTCTCTGGGCGGGCAAAGCAGAGAAAGGGGAGGTAACCTTCTTCCTTATGACATCATAAGGAGGAGATTCCAGATCGGCCCATCTGAGCTTTCATTTTCTCAAAGGCAGAGCAGGATACCCAGGGCTTGGTTTACACCCATCGCCTTTTCTAGCCACTGGGGGACCATAGGCAGGCTGGGGGAACGGGAAATATACTAGCATCAGACTTTACCTCTCTGTATCCAAACCGCTCACTCTGGGCTTGGTGTCGTAGTTTGCTGTGGATCAATAGAGAAACACATTAATAAATAACTTTGTTTACAAGTTGGATAGCCTTCAATCAACCATACTTTACATGTACTTATGTTCAAAGTGATGAAAAAATGATTCAGATTGTTTACTTAAGTAAAAGTAGAAAATCCTACATTAAAATAAGTCAGTGATGAAATTGTACATAAATACAGTTTTGAGGTACTTTACTTTAGTATTTCCATTTCATGATACTTACACTCCACTTACTCAGAGGGAACTATTGTACTTTGTACATTTATTTGACATCTATAGTTACTCATTACTTTGCAGAATGTGAATTTATATACAAATCATAAGTGATCATCATACAAAATATTTGTAATAAACTACCCAACAGTTAAAATTAGCATCCCCTCGACCAACTAGAACAAAATGCTACTCACAAGCATCATTAAAAATAATTAAATAATATAATGTATAATAAGATAGCACTCATGGAGGACATGTTTCTCTGCATTAGCTTTCATTTTGATATTTGAAGTACATTTTTCATAACTATTAATGCAGGACTGCTTGTAACAGAGTATTGTTTTAATAAATTGATCATAGGTTATGTATGCAAAATCTTAATCTGAAAAGCAACTCGTAACTACATCTGACAGATCAATACAGAGGACTAAATGCTACAATATGTTGAAATCTGAAATGTAGTGGAATAAGTATGACGTACTGTGGCATTCAAAGTACGGTAAACTATACTTAAGGTCATATAGTACAGTACAGTACATGAGTAAATGTACTTAGTTCCACCACTTTCCACTTGTTTATTAAGAGATGAAGATGTCTGTATTCATTTTAAGCTCAGTTTAACCGGAGTTCAACAGCAGGTCATAGGAGAGGCTGAGATTTTAAATTTGTGTGGTTAAATTATGGGTCTGTGTGTAACAGAAGCTGCGTAATTGCATGGTAAGCTTTGATTATTAACTCTTTTCAAACACATCCACAGACAAATACATGTTCCCCTGCAAACACACACACACACACACACACACACACATTGTTCACACACTGAAGTAACTACACGCAAATGCTAACACACACACTTCCATGCACATGTACACAATCACGGTTAATGAGTATGTTGCGTCTTTGAATCCCTGCACCACCCTTATAGCCAACAATAGAGAGATCTTTATCACTTGGCGAGCTGCGTCTGTTCAGGCGGTTATTTTTGGCCTCCTGTTTTTACACACCTAAACAAAGACACAAATGTCTATCACTGTCTGTGATTTGAGCCTGAAACTAAATGCAGTGAGAGCATGTGAGATGAAAGATGAATGTTTATTTGTGATCATATCCCCCCTCAAAAAAATCAAAAAAAGAATTATATCTCGCTGCTAAAGTAAGGAAATGACAGTTATTCGTTGTGTTTGTCACTTGGTTTATTGTTTACGCTGATTGCCGCTAACAATCTTCCATGCAGAACAATGTGAGGATACACGTTTTACATGTGTTGAGGTTTCCCATGCATGCCTGTAGAATGATGTTAAGTGGGTGAAAGGGGGGCATGGCGGGGATTTCAGTGTTTCAGCTCAGCTATTGTGCCCGGTCTGCAAGAATAGAAAAATCCTCATATATTGACCAGTTCTTATTGTATGAAGTAACAAAGAATTCAACAGGTGTGAATGATATAACGATAGATGCAGAAGCCTTCCAAACAAACCACCGCTTTTCCTTTCATGGATACATTTTAACAGACTTTATTCAAACACTATATCCTTGGAAAACAATGTGCGAGGTTGCTAATGTTTACTAATGTGACGTTTATAATATGCCATCTTGCAATTCATTTAGTTTCCTGCTTTGACATGTACAGTTTCCATTTCATGATATCTTTGATTTAAAGATGCAGAAATCCACAAAGCAACAGCTGGAGCTCAGATTGGTCGGACTTTATTTATTATTTATTTATTACAATTAAATACAGTAAAAGTCTATAATTATCCCAGTGCTACACTTCAGACTCATAACAATGATTTCACATTTATTGTTCTAAGTAAACTCTTTCAGCGTTACAGAGACACACTTTTTTTTTTCACAGATTTAACTAATTTAATCTCTCTCTCTCTCTCTCTCTCTCTCTCTCTCTCTCTCTCTCTCTCTCTCTCTCTCTCTCCTGATAAGCTGCTGATAGAAGATTATCTCCAGCCTTCCCTTTCTGCTGCTTTACCAAACTAAAACCACTTCTTGGAATCTTGGTCTGCTTTCCAGGTAAGATAGTATCTGTATGACTATTTACAGCTTCATATTACTGCATGGGGATGTGAGAAGCACTTCTAATTATTAGAAGTTTGACCGAACACACTAACCAGTCATGTTTCAAGTTGTTGGCTAATGAACAACCGTGTTAAAGGTGCAATATGTAATACTGACAGCTAGTGTTTAAAATAGTTACTGCAGTACAAATTAAAAATACTGGAGAGAGTCGTCTCCCCCGCCCCCTCCTCCCCAGATCCGAAGTTCACGGAGGTTGCCATGCTGAGACCGCAGCATCCATAGTCTCGCTTTGCAAGACCCTCCTCCAAAGCACACTAAAGAAGCATCCACAACAGCTTCAAATAACTCAATATTGTCGGCTACGGCCGCTGAACAGGCTACACGTTGTAACCAGCCGTGGCCCGCCTGCCTGGTCCTCTGGTAACGTTAGCAGGGTTAGCATAGCGTCTCAATTTGTTTTTGCAAGTTACCAACTCGGGTACTCTAGCTATATAATTCAATGTGAGCACACAAATGTTGAAATGCCATAAAATGCCCGTCCCTTGTAGCCGTGATAAGCCGTGATTAGCCAACTCGGCGTCCTTTTGGGCTCTAAGCTGTCTTCTATTTACCCGGGGTTTATCAGCTGGTGGAGGTTGAGTACATTTTAACTGCTTTATATACTGTTGGATAGTTTAATCTATATCACGTTACCATATTTTTTTCAAATCATTCATAATTTATTTTTTCAATTCATTCATTAATTTAAATTATGTTTTGTTTGTCAAATCTAAATCTGTAAAATAACTAATGGTATCAGATAAATGAGTGATGTTAAAAGTACATTTCATTTTGAAAGAATAAAACTGAAATACTCAAATTAAAGTACCGCAAAATTGTACTTAAATAGGCCTCATAGAAATAAATGTTTTGTTCTCAAAGCACCTCTCTTACTTCTAGCTGCTGTGCAACTCCTTAAACTGAATACAGACCTGTTGCTGTTAGAGCACATTGGGGTATAATTAATTAAAGATGTGATATTTTTGGTGTGTGCTTTTGGCACGCTTGTTGTTTTGCACTCTTGTACAATGCAGGTACTGCTGTGTACACCCACTGAAAATCTTCTGCAGATCTCAAGGCTTTTTAGAAAACTTGATATTATTGCTTTGTATGATGAAAGGACATCTCACTGTGACATCTCACAGTCAAATATAGAGTCCGATTTTTAAGTGCCCCAAACTCCCTGACACACGATTTAGAGCGAGCCTGTCTGAGTGGATAATAGGAGGCTTGCCCCTAACAGAGAATGGCATTCATCACTCAGTATTCATCTGAATAATCAGCCAGTCTATAAATGAATTCACAAGCACACTCCTACCCAAGACTACCTTCAGCATGTTAATGAGGCCGAAAGGAAGTGACTCATTGGTTATGATTCATAGGCTAGTGCTTTAAAGAAACAGGAAGGATCCAAGCTTTTCTGACAGAGTTGATGGTCAACTTAGTGCTGAGATCAGGCCAAACAAAACATTCATGATTACAGAAATGTGCCTGCAAGGTTTTCTTTTCTCTAGGTAATGACTGCAATGTTAAATAATCTCAGAAATTTGAAAATACGCTCTACTACTACTACTACTACTACTACTACTACATTAATGCCTGTATTCTGTCTTTTAAAATAGTTCCTGGGTTTGCCTGTGAGTTAAAACAAGGGAATTCAGTGTCCCTCAAAGTAATTGATCTCCAAATACAGACTTTAACCACTTAATATTGGGCAAAATTCATCCTGTCACTTTCTCAAAGTGTGTTTTTAATGAAAGAAATATCAATTTAGTAGCTTTTTTCAGATACCATTTATTAGATCTTGGCCGTTTTAAACCATATTTTTAACCGGATGGAAGATTTTAGTCATCGGACGTCTGGATCTAAAGTTATCAAAGCAACAAGCTTTAGCAGCAGCCCCTCCACTGACAAGCCCAACAGCGTTGGAGAAACACAGATTTTTAACGTGTAACTGCTTTATTCAGTGTTTTTACCGATTTTAATCACTGTTTTGGAGACACAGACACCTCTGCGGATAATCTTGCTCCCAGTAAAAACATCCTGAACGATGAACACTAAAGGAATCCTAACCAGGAGAAGCTGACTGCAAACCTAACCCACGACGTCACCAAACTGCATCTTTTGATATTGTTTTTATTGAAAGACCCCTAGCGGCAAAATAAATCCCATATTGTATGTTTAAACCTGCAATAACTAATTTGTTGGCCACTTGGGAGCAGCAGAAACAAGTTAGGAACACCGGTAACACTTCATAATAACTACACACTATGAAGCATTAGTTAAATATCAGTAAATACTTCATTTATAAAGCATTGTTCCTACATTATTACACATTAGTATGGTATTTATAAGCAGTTATGAATGTTTTATTCTTGATTAATAATCTCATCTTTAATGTGTTTAATGATTGTATTTTCATACTTTATGAATGATGGATTCACTATTACATAAATTACAAGCTCATTAAGAAAGTGTAAGTAAATGATGAGCAAACTATTTAGATATACATTTATGCATGTATTCACGCATATAATGATTTAGACATACACTAATGGTCAGTTATTGTGTTAATATATGTTTTATAAGCACTTTGCAATTCATGATTAATTCAGGTAGTTGCAAAGCTTTCACTCGTTAGTTAAGTATTTTGTGTGACCTCATCTCAAGTGAGGAACACTAATTAATACTGCAATTCATGATTAATTCAGGTAGTTACTCGTTAGTTAAGTATTTTGTGTGAGCTCATCTAAAGTGAGAAACACTTATTAATACTGCAATTAATGATTAATTAAGGTAGTTACTGCAACTGAATAAACTGTTTAAACTGATTTAAAGTAATTTAAAAATTGATAGTTTGTCATCTATGTCACTTGGTGCTGCTGCGAGAATTCATTTATATGTAATTATAGTGAAGAATGAACTGCATAGGAGACAAAAGCACAAAATTGAGCAAAAAGCGCTGCATACCTACTGGATACCAGCTACCAATTGTTAGTGACATGGATTTGTATTCTGACTGATCTTTATGTCTCCAGCCATCAGACATTTGTTTTTTTTATTTCTTGACATTTTGATAACAGAGGTAATTCTGACGGCAATTCAAAATCATTTACAACACTGAACATAGCACAGTCAGGTACGTTTCCAAATACAGAAAAAAAAAAAAAAATCAAACCCTACTGCAGGTGTGGGCGTTTCCTTATGATATTTTGAATACTGCAGACGTTTATGTGTGAATTTTTGTGTACTCCCACTGTGTGCTATTCAGTTCGTGTTTACTCTGAGTCTCTCTGCAGTTTTCCTCGCTGCTGTCCTCACACATTGTGATGGGCTGCTTCCTGTTGCCTCATATCCCGTCCTTCAGACACAAACGCCCTCTCAGCACATCAGGGAGTTCACAGTCAACAGCGGGAGAGGTCACCCTGTTTCTATTTTTTTCCTGCCTTCTTCCCTCTTTAACTGTGTTTACACACACACACACACACACACACACACACCCTCCCTACTGTTTTTAGGAATGGCAACGTTGGTCGGTCCACTACTTTGTTGCAGACTGAAATATCTCAGCAACTATTGGATTGATTGCCATGCAATTCAGTACACACATTCATGTCCCCCAGAGGATGAATCTTAATAACTTTGGTGATTCCCTGACTTCTCACAAGTGCCATCATTAGGGAAAAATTTCACTTTGGTTCATGACCAAATACCTGCAAAACTAATGACATCAGCCAAAACACAAAGCACTGCTGCAGTACAGTCATTAGGTGATTTGAGGGGGGATGCCATCCCCCTTGTTAGCAAAATGACCAAAATGCATTGTTAACCTGCCCCATCTCTGAGTCCCGCCCTTCTGTCACTTTCGTCTTGGATGTATAATATTTTCTGAATTATATACTGAACCAAAAGAGTTGTTCATGGGCCGGTTCGTAAGTCGTGGATGAACGAAATTAACAAATCGCTATTGAGTACGGCCTTACAAAGCAGTCTAGTTCTTTTTTCCCCATTTGGTACAATTTGTCTGGGCAGGGCCCCATTTCAGGAAGGAGGTTTCGGTTTTCAGTTCCAGAACAGCTGATTTGTGTTGGTTCAATCAACTCAGAGTAGGTTCACGCGCGTGTACCACCACAATAAAAAGGCAGCATGAATGGAGCCATGATACTACGATTCACCATGGCAACAACCACAAACAATCGGGTCGACGGAAATACTCATGTGCACATACAGCGAGTTAAAAAAACAACACGGCGGCTGCTGCAAAAGAGAGAGAATTTGCGTGGGAGAAAAGTGCTGCTAGAGTAAATGCGTATATTCCAATATAGTGTATATCATATTTAATAAGTAGGCGGTGAAATGATATTGAACCTATAATCTATTTCATTTAGGTGCAATACTGCGGGCGAAAAAGTACTACACCTACCGTAGACCTACATAAAAACTTATGTGACACAAATTATCTGCTGGGATGTAGAGCATGCCCAAGATGGGTGACGTTAGTGATATAAGGACAGATAAGGTTATGCAGCCTAGGCCTAGGCTGCATAACCTTATCGGGGCTTCAACATCATCTCCCGACATATAACACCCTGCGTAGTAAAGCAGCTTCTTCATTAACGGGATTGTCGACAAAAGGAAATGCCATGTTTTAAGACAAAAAAAAGTTTTATAGTCTGCCTAACATGGTTAATAAACCAACACTGTTTTTTTTATTCATGCCGATAACAAACTTCGCTAAAATGCGCCCGATACAGACTGAAGGAATGAATGAGGAAATGAAAGAGCGCTGTGTCAGAGGGAGGAGACTGAGAGAAACTTGAGGTTTCTTGAAGAAAACCTGCTCCCGTCCAGGTTAGGTTCACAGGCTCAGGTACCATAGTAACTGACTCTGAGGTGAAGTTACCTCTCTTTCTGAAACAGAAAACCCAGAGTTTCCCTCATCTCAGGGTTAACAAACTCAGAGTTTTCACTAAACCTGCTTTCTGAAATGGGGCCCAGATCTGAACACAGAAATAATACTCGAACCAGAGCAAAGAAGGTATAGGTTTGAAAACACCCTTTGTCTTTTTTCCCCACACATTTCTTGTTTTCAATCACATATTTCTGTTTTAGTCACCCCTCACCTGATGAAGTAACAGCAGAAGATGAGGCTCAGGATGAAGACAAAGATGCCTGTCCCAAAAATGACCATGTAGATGTTAAGAGGCAGGTCCTGGAAGGTGATGGGCGGCATGGTACACGACTTGTTGGAGTAAACCAGTCCCAGACCACAGAAGCACCCTAAACAAAGACAGAGGGAAGATTTTAAAATATATTTACAAGAAGACGTATGCTAGAAAAGGCAGAAAAATTATGGTCTGACACTACTACCTGCAATGTCTCCAAACACAACTGAATGCAACTGTACATATAATTTAAGTACTCTACTATTCATGGACAGCTGAGGGTCAGACCTGCAGCTGTGTCCGCCCCTAATGGCAGTTAGAAATTGTAGCTTTACACACACACACACACACACGCACGCACGCACGCACGCACGCACACACACACACACACACACACACACACACACACACACACACACACATGCACAGACACAAAGGCTGAGGGAAAGAGGTAGAGAAAGACAGCCACTGCACTTTCCTGTGATGGCAAATGAGTCCTTTTCAATGTTGTACTTGTACATGAAAAACACTCTGCAGTATCCAAGCAACATGGTTGTATCTCTTATAACGCAGCGGATCCACACTTATTTGTCTCAAATGTCAGTGTAGTTTAAAGGCACAGATGAGAACAGTTAGCAATAGATGAAAAAGATTATATTTGCTCAGACCTCTTTTGTGGAATTTAAATTATGATGATTTGAATGATTAAATCTAGTTCATCAGTTTTCCACTCACACTCCAATAATCAGTGAGTGCAATTTGATTAAAAGGGCAGCATAATAGCTCATTTTTTTCAGATATCTGTATTCTTGTACAAGGAGGTGATTCATACAGTATACACTAAAAATGACATTTTCATGTCTTAAACTGAGTGCTTTTAGGGAGAACTTTGCAGTGTGATCCAATCCAAACAGATGGTATTCCCATTAAAGGTGCCCCCCTTTGTCTCATCCTTCATGCTGTGACGATACACTCCTGTGTGTGTTTCTTCTACCATGAAATAGATTATTACTGTAGCACTGTTGTCTGCAGTCAAGGTCAGAGGTAGAGAGGCGGGGGAGGGGGAGGATTGAAGAACAAATGTGGCCATAACCATTGGACATGTTGCACTATGTGCGCAGTGTACAGTATTTGATGCAGTGTTTGTCTTATGTTACTTATCATGTATAAATAAATTGAGAACCATAATTTCCCAAATCTCAAAGAAGAAACTAATGCAGAGAAACAGTCGTAGATTAGATAGACAGAGAGAACACTTGTTTTTTGTGTGTCTGCATGAGTAATGAGAAGTCAGTATCTGCCTGTGAGAGGGGGCTTTGTGAGATCGGGGTCACACTAACTCAGTGAGTGATAGTGAATCAGAGCTAACACAGGACACATCGCAGTCTGCTGATATGAACCCCTCCACATTACAACAGGAAAAGGAGGCTGTGTGCGTCAGAAGGTCAAGGGAGTGAAAGTTTTCATTTTGATCAAACACTACAGCAGCTGATTGAGTGAAATCATTGAAATGTACTGTTTAATCATACAGCAATAGAGAAAGTCTTCCAAGCCACACGGCAGCAACTAATCTTATGGTAGAAACAAACTGTACTGTATGAAATTGCACAGTTAAGACCTTTGCCAGAAACAAATTCCCCTTTCTTATTTTGGTATAAAGTCTGTATGTTCTTCCTGTGTCTCTGCTGCAGTTTCCTTCCACAGTCCAAATACATGCAGGTCAGCTGGAAACCCTAAATTGCTTGTAGGTGTGAATGTGTTTTCAGCATAGACTGTATAAAAGAAGTGGACGTGCCCACTGTGACGTCACCCATTTTTTTGTGGGCTACTGTTTTGAAGCCTAAAGTTGGCATGTTGGCCATTACCATCTTGTTTTATTAAGAACCAGAAGTGACCATATTTGGAGGGTGAAGAGGGTGGAACTGGGGAGGAGCCCTAAGCTAAACGCTAAGTTACCAGTTAACACTAGCACTAACTAGCTAGCTTGGCTAGCAAGGTGCAACCGAACGCTGAACAAGACATTTTTAATAAAGATGAAAACATCGACAACACCCAAAAACAAGTTCACAGCCATTTAAATGTCATGGATAGGCGTTGCTAAGACACTATCCTGATTGAAAGGTCGCTGTGGTAGCGACTTGTCAATCACAGGGTAGCCACGCCTTAAAGCATGTCCTGCTTTTTCATCTATTTTACTCTAAACGGGACCATAATTTACAGAATTAACATTATGCTGTATGTAGAAGACTTGAAACTAGCGATTGAGGCCATAAACGTTTATGCAAGCGGACCTCTTTTGGCAAGCAGTGCAGTCGCCCCCTGCTAGCCATTAGTAAAAACGCAGGTTTAAGGCACTTTCAGACTGGCTTCTTTTTTCATTTTTTGGATGACTAAATGGAAGAATGGATGAATGCCAAATGGATGCATGAATATATAGAGGGGTAGATGTATGGTCAGATGGACAGATGGAAGCATGAATAGATGAAGAGACAGACTGGTGGATGGATGGTCAGACAGATGGATAAAAAAAACATGAATGGATGAAATAATGGACGGTTGGACAGATAGAGGGATGGATAAACGTACAGACGGATGGACAGTTGAGTGGGGAGATGGACAGACGCATGGGAGGATGAATGGATGGACAAATATATAGATGGATGGACAGACAGAGAGATCAATAATCGACAGATGGAATGAAGAATGGAAAGATGGATGAATAGATGAATAGATGGACAGACAGACACATGGATAGATGGACTGAAGGATGGACTGATGAATGGATACATGGACAGACGGACGAAGGGATGGACTCATGAATGAATGGACAAACAAACAAACAGATAGATGGACAAAGGGACAATTAAATGGGTGATAAGAATTTCAAAATGGATAGATAGATGGACAGATAGAAGTATGGATGGATGATGGATGATGGATGGATGATGGACGGGTGGATGGATGTATGGAATAATGAGCAGATGAATGAACAGATGGACGAACAGATGGATTGATGAAAGAATGAAGACCTTTACCAGTTTTATATCCCTGTGATGAGTACTGTTTTGTTGCGGCAAAGTTTTTTTTTATAGATCGTGGTATGTCTAGTCACTCCGGGCGCCAAAGTGACACATTGATATTTCTATTTGACATTTCTCCCCCATCACAGTGGAAATTGGCAGCAGTATGAGAGAATCAATACTTCCCACCTCGTAGTTCCACTCTCTCTGAATGAGCAGTGATGCTCCATTTATCGAGGCTTGTCGATGGCTACCCATTCAAGTTCCACTGCTAGATGACTTCACTAAGTGAGAGGTGATCACTACCAGAGACATGACGTTTGAAAATGAAACACAAACTGAAGGACATGTGTGGGCTGTACATTTAGGATCTTACAAATAAAGAGGTCATTACTTTCTTAAGAAAAATTTGACTTGCCACCAAACAAACTGTAAATTGTTTCAACATTTAAAGATAAATCATCATATTTTCATTTTATTATGTAAATCATATATTTTTACACTTTAAATGTAATTTTGAAGCATTTCTGCAATGCATGGTATGCAATTGTAGTGGAGAATACTAAATACCTTTTGATTTCTGACATATACCCCGATACTATATATATCTGCAATGAGCTAATATTGTCTGATATATTGGCTTATCTCTAGTGGAAACCACTGTATTAAACTATCTAATGGTAACTATATATAAAGTAGCCTAGTTAAAACTAGCTTTATCTTGAACAGCTAAACAGCTCGGTAATAAAAATCTCAATGTCATATAATCATATATCAGTCATGGGGGGCATTTTTCTGCAGAATGAGCACTTTTACTTTTGAAACTGTAAGTACAAATTGCTGTTAACACTTCTGTACTTTTCCTTAGGTAGACTTTTGAAAGACGTACTTTTTCCCTTCCTCATAATGAAAGTAGGTAGAGTTGTGCCAGAAAATCCCTATTCTTACCGAAACATATGTTGGATATCAGCCGTCAGAATCAACTTTTCAAAAACCCAACATGCAGCATGTCATCATGCGTCATCATAAAATGTAAAACTCCCTTTAGGTGTTAGCTCCTCCATAGACATGGATGTGAATATGCAAAAAACAGACAGATATGTAGATGTAGACCTAATGTTCTTCATCATCTTTACATCGTGTCAAACAATCTGCTTCACAAAGACAAAGACAAAGAGACACACACAGCGGGGGGGGGGGGGGGTTGGTATATGTTTCTATTCATGTCACTGCACAGCTGATGGCTCAAATCACCTGTGAAGCTGCTGCAGACTCACTAACCACATATGGGTCATTTGTTTTCAAGTCTTTGTGTGTGTGTGTGTGTGTGTGTGTGTGTGTGTGTGTGTGTGTGTGTGTGTGTGTGTCTGTATATGTGTGTCATGTTACGACTGTCTGTATGGCTCGGCGCTTACATCTTCCTCCTCCACCTTTGTATGAATGGAGAGCAGACAGCTATATGTGGCATATGGCTTTGGGTGGAGCCCTGCATGACCACTGACCTATATATTGGCACACTCAGGAGGCAACCCGTTGCCATGGCGCCAAGAGTATCAGATGCAGGAAAAAAGGATGAAGGCTATAGCAAAAGTTCTCATTTTGAGAAAATCTGAGTCAGTCGTATTGAGTTTCAGCTGTCAGACATATTGTCGTGTTGTTGTTTAAAAATGAAGGAAAGTCCCTCAGTGATTTGATAGAGCTGGAAAATACCTCGACATAGCTCCTATGAGATGCCTCGTAGGGTTTTGTCCTATATACGCCATGTTCACACAAAGCTGCTTCTGCCGCTGCTGCTGCTTGCATTTAAGACAGACCTTCTCATAAAATATTCAACGGTTCACATTGGGGGGGGGGAACACTCAAGCATGCCTGCATGACTGCTGCTGCTGAAGAAGGTTGGGTCCAAAAACTCCCAATTACATGTATGAAAGTGCTACTATGCCACGTATAAACGCTGTAGGCATGATCACAGATACACTGATACACAGAGCTGAGCTGTGGCTGCATCAGGCTTCATTTTTCCAGCAGAATGTCATTCTTTGATACTGTGTGTGTGTGTGTGTGTGTGTGTGTGTGTGTGTGTGTGTGTGTGTGTGTGTGTGTACTATTCCCCTATGAATAACAGGGGAGTTGAGCAGCACAAAGGGAGTAATTGTTCTTGTCTGAACACCACCAACAGTCTACCAAGGAGGCTGCTGTGGTTGCTGCACTCAAATAGGCAAAGCCAGAGAGAAAAATAAGTTGACTAATCCATCATCTTTACCAGGTCTCACCCTGACAATTAGGCACTGACACTCCATTTCACTGCCATGAAAGGATTAATTTTGTTTAGGCCTGAAGATACATCTCCGGACACAAACAGCAGTTTTCAAACAAGACAAAGAAAGTTGTTCAGACAGATTATTGGTCAAGGCCGGGAAGAGTGTAAGTGAGAGACTGCAGATAGAGTAAGTAAGTCTAAACGAGATTACCCAGAGAGACAAAATGTTACATAGAGAGCACAATGACTGACTGACCTTGAGGCTCTCAATTAGAAGTAATTTAGATTGAAATTAAGGATTCAATTGATTAGGCACTCACTTATTCTACCAGTCAATACAAAAATTGATTAAACATTCAGATAACTACTGTTTTAACACGTTGTTCACTGCAAAAACACACCCTTTTAAGGAATATTATTAGAATATTACTGTAGGTAACTTAAAACGCAATCAATAAGTGGGTAACACTTCACTTAAACACTTCTATTTAGCATTTATAAGCAGTATACAATGCATGTAATAAATGGTTTATAACACACTGTAACTATTATTTTCATTATCAATCAATTAATCAATTAATTTGATGAATATCTTCTCTGTTAATCATTTCAGCCCAATGTAAAAGCTTGCTTTTTTTAATCAACAGTCCAAAATCCAAATATATTCAGTTTACTGTCATATATGACAAAAAAAGATTCAAATCATCACATTTGAGAAGCAGTAGCTGTTAATAGTAGCTGATTAATTTTATATCAATAGACTAATGGCGTTATCTACTCCAGCTCCAAAGGCAGATAATAAAGACATGTTTAAGTGTTTATTATTTTACAGTATTAGCCAGCAATTATAACTCATATGAAGACATATTTTACATTATTACAACTTTGTTTAACCATATTGCTATTCATAAAGTTGTTGACAAACACATTTATAAACATTCAGTCTATATACAACTACTCAGGGCTAAAACTTTCTAAAACTATTATAGGGTGTTATAAACCATTTATGAAATGTTTATATAGGATTACTGGTTATACATTCTAAATAGGGGGTGCTAAAAGTGTGTGTAGGACACTTTAAAGTCACAGTTCAGCACCACACAAGTCAAGTGATTTTGTTTTTCTTTAGTATGAGGTGCAACACATTGTCTTTTCTGACAATAGAAAAGTCTAAATTTAGAAAATACTGGAGTGACTCAGAGACTACAATCTTGCTCTATAACATGACTGCCTCGACAGATTCATTCTATTTAAAATAACAGGCTGTTCGGCACATTGTATCACAGAGGCCTAACAATATAAAATGACTGCTCACCGTTACACCACTGAAACGGGTGCATCAATGCACCAGAGGGAGTCCTTGTCGGCGGGATCCGATTCGTGTTTACCAACAATCCGCAGCTGCCCGTGCAGATGGATGACCGCAATTAAGTGCCCCGAGTAGAGTAACTGACAGTCTGCCAGCAGTGTGAAAGGTGAACGAGACAATGGCACCTGTGAAAAAGACGAATAAAAAGGTGGATAAAAGGCGTTTTGTCGAAAGTTGAAGCGGGGTTATGTCACATTATTTGGCTCATCCCTGCGCGTTGAAAAAAGGAGAAGTGGTGATATGGATTTTCCCCTTCTTCTTCTTCTCCTCCTCGCTGTGGTTCTTTTAGCTCTGTTATTATTAATAGACGGCATAACACTGACCCAGCAGCAGCATCTGTGTGAGAAACTAGAGCACTGGCTGGATTTGCCTACTCCCGCCCCCGCAGACGCTACTGACGTGAGGGGAGACCAATCGGCTGGCCGCCTGGGTCTGTGTGTGTGTGTTGCGACGGCCTGCGTGTGTTTTCTGCCATCATATTTCTTATTTTCTTATGCATGTGTGTTTTACAGGCTAAATAATTACTAAGAATCAAAAATACTGAGGTCATGACTCCAAGTACTCTTTCCTACAGGGCCGGATTACCCCTCTATGGGGCCCTATAGTGCAAAACTTACTGCTGAGCCCCTATGGAGCCTCTTTTCTCCTACACTTTCTATGCATATTTGTAGGTGGCTCTAAACTAAATATATTTTGGGTTTTGGACTTTTGGGTGGACGAGACATTACTTTGGGCTTAAAGTATGATGTTTCATAATGTTGTCACTGTTTTTTAGACCAAACAACAAGATGAAATAATAACTAATTATTAAATGAATCAATAATGTAAATTATTAGTTTCAGATTATGATTCAGATGTCATGATTATTGGTTGGTGGTTTGATTAAGCTCTATTTTATTTAGGTGTATGCAACTAAACTAAAATAATAAGGCAAATAACCAAACAATCATAATTCATTAATCAACTTTCTAGCTTTTTCTGGAGCTTTTAACTTCATTATCTTCCTCAATGGATATAGGATGGAATGCATTTATTCATTGGGGAAAACCATTAGATGCAGTTGAAAGGCCCTGATATTTTTTTGGTGTAACTTCTGATTTGCCCCTCTGCAAATGTCCCCTTTAGGGTCTTATCATTTAAATTTGATTAATATTGGACACAAATAAAACATGATTTAGTGAAATAAATAAAAACGAAGATATCCGTGTTTGCAAATGAACCCTTAAATTAACAATTACCACAAATGAATTGCCCCTTTGGACCCAGTCTTTTCAAAATTAAATTATTATTATTATTATTATTATTTATTTTTTTCCATTTCCATTTTATTTATTCAGTTAACTGTTTTATTACATTTTCTGTACATTTAATTTCCCTTCAAGAAGGTCTAAATGCTGTTTCAATATTGTGGTGTGAGATTGTTTAGTCAGCTGTTCCGTTCCCAAGATCAACAACGAACTTTCAATCTCAAATTTGACATGGAAGCAAAGTCCATTGTTGTGATGTAAAAGCTCACAACAATGGAAATTTGAACATCTACAATTGACATGACAACTCCATCTGCTGATGAACATCATGTGGCATGATCGAAAGCTCCAGAACAGCTACTAAAGTCAAAGAAATAATAATCTAGTAATTGAGAAAGTAATCGACCTATGAAGTACTGTACATCTACCGAATGTTGGTCTTTAACTGCTACTCTAAACTCTACTAAAACTCCTAAATACCCAGAAAAAAATACAGTGGACATGACCCTTTACTGTACTCAATGATCAGTACAGTAAGGCATTGGACAAAATAAATCCCTAAAAACACAAACACACACACTTACTTAAAGATCCATCCAAATGTTCTACTACAAAGGTGTTTAGCTCCAAAATAAAAATCTGAGTTTATTTATGCAAATAAGCACTTTAATAGCAATAACAAAAATACAAGTATTTATTTAGAGGCCTAGCTGTGATTAAAACCACCATAGACTATAAAGTGTTGTGCTGTACTAAGACTGTAAGTGTACATGTGTTGTACATTCACAGAGTGACACACAGACAGAGACACTAGGGGATTTCAGAAGAAATACAGCTGCTCATATCCTGTGAAGTTTCCAGCATAGACAGGCGTATTGTTGTAAATCAGTGCCGAGGCCTCTTCCTCAGGATTGTCAAACTGATGTAAACTTCTCCTTCCTAAAAAAAAGCAGAAGTGAGATGCATGTAATTAGAATAGATATAGAACAGATTAATGGGGATATTGGATAGAGCAGGATATCAGAGTTCATTTATTATAACATGTGTACAGTTAAAATAAAATATCAGCTCTCTTTTCAACACTTGTCAATACTAGGGTTTGTCGATATGAATTCAATCTTAAGTCAGGTCACTTTTATTGCACTTTTATTGCAATATCAATATAGATTGTGATATTTCCGGAAAAGTTATTTATTATTGTCCCACAGTATGTATCGTCATATCCCACAATGATATTTAATGCCTAGTGATCAGTAAACATTATTATTGATATTGTGTGTTTGTCATCTTACCTTCATTGACAAAAAACTCAGCCAGCAAGGAAGACAACTGAACAGCATGAGCGGAGTGCGGAAAGTTCAGCTTTCTGTTCCACTGAAAACGATTCACCTCTGGGTGCCACTGTACTCCATAGAAGGGGTATCTTTTGCCTGCCATGAAGGAACAAACAAAACAAAATAATACATATTACAACTCTGTTACAGAGCCATGATTCTAAGTTTTTCAAATTAATATAAAAAAATAATTGTGTAACCTTCTATGGTCGAGACAAAGTGGACTTCGTTCTCAGCAACGTTTGTAGACAGCAGGGAGAAGAAACTCCGCAGCTTCTCATTTTCCTGGAAGGTCTGAAAGAACATTTGTTTTATTACACTACGGTAGTGATTTTTTATGTATTATTATCTTTTATTATTATTATTTTGATGCTCTGTATTGTATAATACTCTACGTTTTTTTAGGTTACATATTGTTACTATAAAAAGCATGTGTTCTTGTGCTTTCTTTTGATGCTGTTACACCTTGTTTTCTCTGTGTGGGATTAAGGAAGTTTATTGTATCTAGCTATTTTAAGAACATGAACAGATTAATGTGCTGGGAAGCTCCAGGACAAAAATACCCAGATTTCCGTCTTAATTGTGCTGGAATATTGTTCAAATATACATTTACGTCTGTACTGCATGGCTCATTAAGGTCCTTTTGAGTCAAACGTTTCAGTCCTATATGAAAGAAATCCTGGGAAACACATAGTCTTAACTTTTATTTCTAAGCACAATAACAAAATAAAAACCTAACAGGAAGTGAAACATACTGTACATTGACACTGTACACCAGAGAGAATCTACTGTACCTTTACTGTGAGTCCATAGTGGTGAAAATTGCCAGTGAGAGGTTCTTGGGTCAAAGCCTTCATGAGCTCATTGGGAAAACCCTCAAACATCCTACTAGAGCCGGCCTCTGCAGGGAGAAATTTATTTTAGAAAAACAACCAAACTTAAGAGATGCAAGGTTTCATCAAATAAATTAGTACTTCAAGACTGATTTTATACTTGCTTCTACTGACACCAAGTGGTACGATTCAGTACATGCAGTTCTCCAGAAAATGTTGCCAAACAGTTAAATATTCCACTTTATTAAGACCTTACCATGTATTTCAAACATATTCCCTAAATGCCATACATCAAAAACATACACATAAAGATATCAACAACAATGCAGTAAGATATAACCTGTGGTCAGGTTGAGGGGCAGCGCTATGTTCTCAGCTGTGGAGTTAGCCAGCAGATTTTCACCAGCCACCAGCACAGTCAGTAGCTGCATTCCCATGCATGTACCCCAGATGGGGAAGAAGTCACCCTCATCATTGGCCTGCAATACACAGAGTCAGAACTTTTACTTTTTTTGTGTGTGAAACAATAAGGCAACACGGAAACTCCTTTTAGCAACATTAGAACAAAATCTAATTCAGGCTGTAGCAGAAAAGCACATGTGCAGTAACAATAAATGTCCTGCATTCAAATGTGTTTGTGGGAAAAAGTACAATGAAATTAACTGCACTTTAATATCCAATATATTAGTCCTCAGTGCAAAGCTGGATTCCTTTCAGAGTATAAAATTACAGATTAAATAATGACAGTAAAAAGTATTTAACGTTGGAGCTGTACACACTGTCATTTGGTTTAAACTTCACTGTTTTATGAGCCTATTGTATGTTTTGCCAGCATAATCTAAGGATGCAAAGTATGTACAATAGTAGCAATTATTAAAATGTAGTGGAGTAAAAAGATTAATTATTCAATTAATCTTAAACTTCCATCCTAAATGTGAGGTTGAAAAAAAAAAGTCTCTCAAACTGTATTTAAGCACAATTTAAAAGATTCAAAAAGACAGATAATGAACAGAAAAATAAAATACATACACAAAATGTTCTGCTGTACAAACCTTCAGAGCGAGGCTGTAAAAAATCTTCGCCACCCTGGCAAAGTCTGATGTCTCCAAATCTACTGCTCCCCCGATGAAGAGCAAGCTAAACACACATCACACATTAGAAAGACATCACACTGTTAGACTGTATTTATTTAAGTATAAATGTAATTGTATTTTCCTCTTCTGACACATTTATAGCTGTAGAGCTCACCCATTTATCTTCTCGAAGATTTCTTTATATTCAGCAGTAGTAAGAGTCAACCTGTGGAAGACAAACAAAACAATAAATGCTTCCTTACTATACAATTGTACAATGTTTAGACAGCACAAAAGTCAAATGTGACAAAAAAGCCATTTCTTTTTCCACAAAAGCCGCAAATATGTGACATGACAGTAGATACAATCACAAGTTAACATCCAAATAATGTCATTTATAGTTCAAACATGCTGCATCCTTAAATAACTTATAATTAGTTAGATATTGTCTAAAGAAGCCCTGTATACATTTGTCCAGCAGATTAAAAAAAAGTTGGTGTTAATAGGTAGAAATATCTACATCTATAATTAACACTTTTTGCTTCCTGCTCACTGAAATTGGCCGATCATATCTCAAAAAGCTCCAGTCAAACATATATGGTCTTTCTTTACTGGTATAAACAACAACAATACAGTAGAGGACTCAACCCACCTGATAGGCATCACTCTGCTGCCCCCAGACTCGATGAATTTCACATAGGAGGAAGGTATGAAGGTCCTCCCGAAAGGTTTCAGGACTTCATCTGTAACCATCTGAGTCAAAATACCTGGGGGACAAAAACACAGCAGAATTCAACAAAATTCAACAGTGATTTGATCTAGTTTTAAATGTTTGTGTCACCTAAACTTCTCTTTATCTCTAGTAGTACATTTCACTTACCAATCACAGGTCTGTCGTTCACAGCCTCTTGGTTAAGTTTAGTCGGCATAGCTTTGCTGCAACAGAAGCAGCAGGCAAAAGAGAAACACAAATATGTTGAAAATCTGGTGTTGGACATGTTTTCGTCTCAATTTCCAGGCAATCGAAGCTCAATTCAGCATTTAAAAAAGGTATGAGGCTGTTAGAGAGTGTTGATTTATGAAAGAAGCTGCAGCACACTTATATATGTCGAGTTGGAAGAGGATATAGTCAGTACAGGGAAGTTAGGAATGCCCAGATTTACATGTGTTAGCTCCTCTATACTGCACATGCCGGTCAGGCAAGTGGACTGCTGAGGTAAACATATATTCTGCTGACAGCACGGACTTTTTGGTAAATTCTTTTTTGCATTTAGTGTATGGGAAACAATCAGTTTTGCAATAATGTTCATAGAAATGACATGGGCGTGACAGCGTTTAAGAAAGCAGCTCTCTCGGTTCACAAGGCACACTAGGGTTAAAATGTGCTGTCAAACTGGTTTCAGTCTGAAAATGAAAGCAGGCTTTGTATTGAAAGGAGTTTACAGGTGGGAAGCTTACTGTAGAGACTCTGAGGCCAAACCTTCTAAAGTTCGACTGACAAAGATTCCTGTAACATCACTCAAAGTTTTTGGAGCAAAATAATATCTCACTGATGCAGTTTCTATTAAAAAGAAATGCTGAAAGCAATGCAGTTACTGTAATAGACAGGTTTATAAACACACAGATTAGGTAACATAAGGGGACAAATGTAACAACTGAGCAAACTTCATCGACAGATTAAAACCGTGAGATGTGGGTGAAAGCTAAGAAAGAAAGAAAGAAAGAAAGAAAGAAATGGAAGGCACAGGTGGTTAAACCCTCCAGAGGGTACCTGTACATAATAACGCTGCCATGTGTAGTCTGCTGTGTGCACTGTACTTAATGGGAACTTGGAGGCAACGGGGTAAATGATACACCGAGGCCGTTTGTTTGGGGTGGAGGATCAAAACTTTTTACTTCAACTCCAGTTTCCCCTCACATTTGCATAAACATGCGCCTAGATTAGACACTCTAATTGCAGAAACATTGCAATTCTAATTGGTTTCATGATAATAAACAACTGGTTCAACATAAGTATTAAAATGTGACTTTCTTGATGTTGAATAGAGCTTTGTATTCAGGTCAGAGTAGTTGTGTAGAGAACAGAAAGTTAAAGCTATAGAGATACACGCCCTCTGTGACCTCGCACCCCCCCCCACACCTCCACGCAGTTGCTAGTGGAAGGAGGACACAGAGGATTAAAAAAACATGATGGACTCTTCAGAAGAGGTAATTATCTTTACTCGAGTTTCTGCGCGGGATTGTCACCGGACGACACAATCTTCTGAACATAGCCATACTGAGAAATACAGAGAGAGTTGTGTGGAGCTGAAAGTCTTAATTAGCTATGTAGCAACTCATTTGGCAATGGCTTGAATGTAACAGAAGTTTATTAATATCAAAAAGTTACGCACCAAAGCTTTAAGTTACTAGTCTGTCTCCAGTTTACCAGACTGATCCAGCAGGTGGAGACAAACACCAATGGTACAAATACACTGACACCTGTGTGTTACGGTTGTAGTCTTTTGACAAATCATGTATAACAAAAAATGATGCTCACCAAACCAAAGTATGCAATGATCATTGTTTAATATTTATATTATTCAACAATAAGTAATAACGTTTTTAAAACTAACCTTCAGCTATGATGCACACTTTTTGTATTTGGTTATCTGGTGTTACATCACAAGTTAAGGTTATATGGGTATGGTTACATAAAAAAAGAGTCAAAATCCTCCATGCATTATATAAAAAACTACGCAGTGAGAGGTGAAACATTGTAAGATATCATCTATATGTCTATGTCTGACTATTTAGCAGCAACTTCTTAAAAGTCACATAAACCTCACATATTTGGGTTTCCCAGAGTCCATCCTAACTTTCAAATACTGGCATCAGGTTCACTGTGATTCTCTTCTCTGAGTCTCTGTCCAGTCTCCAGCTGATCAATTTCATATGCTACAGCATCAGTCAATTTGTATACAGTTGTTAATTTATTTTGGCAATCATAACTATTTGTAGGTATTACATAGACATTAACACTCTGTGTGGTCCTTTCAGTCACACGTGAGTCCAAAAAGATAACTTTCCTGACATTCCTGGCATGGGAGCAGTAGTCTCCATCTTCAAAAAGGAAACAAATAAAAGTCTTTCTCTGCAAACAAAATACATGAAATAAAAAATGAGTAGGTTTTTACTTTTAAAAGACAGTATTTTAAGTAAACTAACTAAAAAGGTCTTGACAAATTAGTCTAGGTTTTAGTCTGTCTCTCCATTATTGCATTCATATTCATACTTTTGAATTCAAAACATTCACAACTGACAAAGAAAAACAGGTTTGGTAGAAAATTGTTGGATTTGTCTTAGGACTTTCATGTAATGTGTTGTTGATTATTGTTTAATGATGTTCGCAACTTACCCCTGAGCCTTTCCATTTCCTGACAGACATCTTTACACACAGCAGCCAGCAGCTCTTCCTTTGGCTTCAGTCCATCCAGAAACACTGAAGAAAAAAAAACACAGATGTCATTTATTTGATTATTTAATACTAGTAATTCTGCTGCAGTCACAATAGTTTCATTAAATCACATTTGAGGTCTTAAGGCCCGGACACACAGAGCCGATAATCGGTCGTTGGACCATCTGGCGAGGTCAGTGACTCGAGTCTGTCCGTTGTGTTCCGTGCCGTCGTCCGTCTGAGGGGCCGTCGTCCTTCATTTTGGCCGATTTGACATGTATAATGGGCGGGGCGGGCACTGCCGGCAGTCGGACTCAAATGAGCCATCTGATTGGTAGAGTGCTAACCCGGAAACGGGGAGCGGAATGAGCGTGACTAGAGTCTCTCAAAATCTGACGAAAATCTTTTAAACTGACCTTTGTTGATCGGAAATGAATTTCTCGCTTAAAATGTTTTCAGAAACACATTTCGGTGAACTATTTTAGTACAATATGAGATCGTATTCTGAACAAGCCGCCATGACAGTCTGTCTTTGAATTTCCGGAGAAACAAGACCCACGTGACGCGTTTGTCCAATCAGCTGCCGGTTTTCATTTTTGGACGACAATACAGATTAGCGCCGCCTGCTGTTATGGAGACGTATTACGAGGCATTTTTGACCAATTTGGGGAGACTGATCAGCCCAACTGCCTTTTCTGCCGACGTTTGGCGGTTGCCTCTGTGTGTCTGGGCCTTTAGCCACATAAATATCCTAACTGCTTGAAATAAATCACAGTTTTTATCCCATCAGCATCACATACTGTACACATTGCATCTTAGACTGGACACTGACCAATTCCGGACACCATGCTCTCTATCTCCTGCCGGGCTTTCAGGTACATTGGCCACACGTATCCGTCAAAGTATCCAGGAGGATCAGGAGGCGTGTACACCCGCGAACTGTCAATCCAAGAGAGCAACAGATGTAAAAACATGGCTTTCTCTCTCTGCTTTATGTTTACAGCAACTTAATCATGAAACATGGAAATAAGATGGAAACAAAATGTATTAAAGGTCCCATGGCATGAAAATTTCACTTTGAGGTTTTTTAACATTAATATGAGTTCCCCCAGCCTGCCAATGGTCCCCCAGTGGCTAGAAATGGCAATAAATGTAAACCAAGCTGCTCCTGCTCTGCCTTTGAGAAAATGAAAGCTCAGATGGGCCGATCTGGAATCTGCCCCTTATGATGTCATAAGGAGGAAGGTTACCTCCCCTTTCTCTGCTTTGCCCACCCAGAGAATTTGGCCCGCCCATGAGAAAGAGAGAGACATCATGGCTTGAAAACAAGCGAAGCATGGCAGTTGGTCAAGGCCACACCACCACCCTCTACCTTGCCCCCCCTTTCCTCCTCAATAGCATTTAAAGCTACAGACACAGAAATGGCTCATACTAAGGAAAGCTCATTGTGGGACTGGCTCTAGTGGCTGTAATTCTGCACCAAGGCTGAATTTCGGGAAAGAGACTTCAGATACAATATTAGGGGACCACTTAGGCCTATATAAAAGCATCCAAAAAGCAGCATGTCTTAGGACCTTTAAAAAGGTAAAACAGAAAAGATAGTGTATTGATTGTAATAAATCTGACACCTTCGTCTCGTCTTGCAGACATCATACGGTATTTCCATGAAGTATCTTTTGTAAAATAGCTCATTCAGAGGCCTGGAAAGGTAAAACATGAAAAGAAACAGATAGTTATAGTATTATGACCTGGACTGTTATATTACTATTATTAAGAGTGTTAGGATAAGTATTTATCAAAGAATGGACACTAGAGTTCTCTTAAAAGCTTGTTTACTTGCAAGTAGAGTCAGTTTTACAGCACTCACAGCATAAGTACAGAAAATGACTGACGATTGTTCACAACAGTGTCTTTTTAAAGGAGTTGGGAGTCAACTTGGTTATTCGGTTCATGCAATCAGTAGCTTTTCTTATCATCTCTGGTCAGGCCCGGCGTCTCCTCCACATGTGCTCTACCCTCAGGGGCATTCTGCGCTTTTCACAAGGTCAGTGGCTCTCATGATTATGTCATGAGAAACAGAACACAGACTTCATGCAAATAGTATCACTAAAATGAAGCAAAGATTATAGCAAGCATAACTTTTCTAACAAAGAGATAACTTGTCATTAAATACATCCTTGGGGACAGCCCTTGTGGTAAAAGATAAAACACAACTGAATGGTTACTTTCCAAAAACAGTTGGAAATCTGGACAATCTTCACATTGTTGAATATTCAGCTTATTAGCAATTAGAATTAATTTGAAGCCTAATTTCACACTGCACCAATTGGATTTTCTCTGAAATTAGCATCCAGCTACATAGGTCTTTCTTAGGAACTTAAATAAAGTGTCAATTAGGCTATATCTGAAATTAGCACAGTAGCCTCCATCATGTACCTGTGGTTGAAAATGAGGAAACCCTCCACAATCAGCACATACACCTCCTCATCAGCTGATGATGCTGTGTGTTCTGGGTTCAGGCCTCGCTGCCTCATGAACGACAAAGGATCTCTTCGCCACGAGGCGACCTCGCACATCATCGTGTCCATGTGGAGAGCATCCAGCGCTTCAACAGAATGCAAAGAGAAGGATTTTCTTTGCCCAGTCAGAAAATTGCATGTATTATGAACACATTAAACTAAATGAAACATTTAAGTAATTTATCAGCACAATGCTAATCATTCTCTGGTTGCTGCTTCTCAAATTTGAGAATTTTCTGCTTTTTTCTGTTTCTATAACATTTTATTGGAAAATTGTAATTAATGTTTTTCACTATTTTATTAAGGATTATAAAAAAATTGATAGATACAATTAAAATAATCAGTAGTTATTGCCCTAGCTTTGTTTTGTTTATTCTGTTAACTACTTATTTGTATATTTCCTATACCTTTATTTTATTTCTCTCTATATTCTCTCTGAATGCAGGTTCAAAGACCTTTTACCAAAATTGGGGGAGAAATCACTAAAATATTTTTTCTTGAACTGAAACGTATTTAATTTCAAATATATTGATAATATCCATTTACATACTCACCATTTGCACATGTTTACAACCTCCCCAGGTAGATAACAACTCTAAAGAAATTCCCAGAAAAAAATACCAAGGACATGACCTCAGTGTCCCTAATGGTAGCTACTTCCTCGCGTCCACATATCCATCCATAAATCTACCAACCATTTTCAGATAGATGAATGTTCAGACAACAACTGCTCAGAAAATGTCTTGATGTCATGAACAAACCATTAAATAAAGTGTCCTTACTGTCATATTGCTTAAACCCATTGCTGTCCACTGGTACCACAGAATCATCCTGAAAAAAAGCATCCGCTGTGATCATTAAAGTCTTAAAATTGTCCAGAATAACTGCCGAAGTGTAAAGGCAATGACTGATGATTTAAAGAAGTGTACCTTAAAATATGAATCCTGTGCAATGAGACAGCTGTTGGGTATCTGCTGGTGTAGACTCCTAGAAAGAGTAGATTTTCCTCCATTGGTCATCCTTAATGAAAAATAGTGCACATTGCTAAGAACATGTTAATGCTGCACAAATTACATTAAAATGGTTCCTTCTTTTACTCACCTGCTTCAAAACAGTGGACTAACTGAAATCTACAACTTTCTTGATGGAGATAATTTGCGTACCTCAGGTCAACATATTAGCCGATATCAGCTTATCGCAGATATTTCAGCGTACGTGCCAGTCAATAAATAATACGAATTTCCGCAGTTTTAAACTTTAAAACATATCTTCATTCTCATTGAAAATGTTTGTTTACATTATTTGTTTATGTAAAAGAAAAAAGAACAAAAAATCAACAACAACCCTATCAGAATTATTATATTCTTTTGTTATCTGCTTCAAAAATCCTGTATCGGTCGGGCTCTAATTGACGATCAATGATTTTCTAACTGTAAAATTCAACTACTCAGTACATATTTTGGTAAGATGCTGACACATTAAATGGTTTTCAATTAAACATATGTAGGCAGAGCTATTGTTATCATGATGTCAATATTGTATGAGCCTCAAACATCAGGCTGTATCAGTACACTGTGACATCACTTCATAGACCTTCATCGGGCATCCTGATTTGATTTTTCTACACACCTGTCTGCAGGGTGTGCATGAGCCAACACTTAATTTGACATTAGGAACATTTTAATTAACTGTGTTATTCATTTACAAACTATGAATGTAAAGGTAGCATTTATAATGTCAAGCACTTCACACACCTCAGCCTGTTTTACCTGCACATCTGTACCTTGTCAGAGTAAACAAAATTTATTTTTTTGATTGCTCTCTCTGACTCTCAGGACTCTGTTACACATGTTAGACACATGTAACTTTTTCTCTGCATAGTAACCATCTCTCTTATCAGTCTTAGTTTCCACATCACTGACACATGCTGTATTGATTTGATGGAGTCCCTGTTGCTCCAACTGCATGCATATGTTAGCCAATATTCAACAATTTAATAATAGGAGGCTAATGCATTTCCTGGTGCTTTTCTCTGACCATTTTTTTTGTCTCCTTGTATTTACCTGCGTCTCCACTTTATATGTTATGCTATATGTTATGTTATGTTATGTTATGTTTTAAGGTTAAAAAACCTGAAAAAAATCTGACGTCCAACAGGCTATCTGGAGGCAGAATGACCCAAGAACATAAAAGGCATGCAGGCAGGTCAACACATGCAGCAACACATTGTTTAAAATCCTTCGGAGTTACTTACCCGCCAACTCCTACAAGTAGTGTCTTCATTTCAGTTTTTAGTAAATAAAACTGGTAAAAGCAAATGAATTAACAGCTAATGTGCAAACCTAAGGAGTATGCTACACAAACATGTTGGCTACTGCTGCAACAGCTCTGTATTCACCATAGATAGTATATAAAAGGTATTCACTCACGCTTTTCCGCTATCGGACGCTCGTGATTCGCTGATGGAGCTTCTACGTCACTCTCAACCTGCCCACGGAAAAAAAAGAAAAAAAAGGACAAACGTTTTGAATATGCTGTACAGTAAAATCAATACATTGTTGCAACAGAGTTCTATTGAATGAACTCTTGATAAAGTAGCCCAAGTTAAAATAAAATGAAATACTAAATGAATATAAATAAAATGTATTGTGAAGAAAGTTTGGGGTGCACATACAAAAACATCGTCAAAGCATTAAAAAAAAAAATTAAATTAAGTAATAAAGTTATGTGTAATAGAAATAGAAATAAATGAATACAAATAAAACATTAAATAATAAAATACAAATAAATAAAGTAATATAAAATGATGTAAAATTACGTACAATAAAATGAAATAAAATACATTGTACAAAGTTTACATCAAAAACACTTTTAAAAAACTATGCCGTGTTTATAAAATAAAAAAACCTTAAAAATATAAGAATACATTATTTAAATTAATTAATTAATCATGGAAAATAAGATAAAGTAATTTAACAATAAAATACAAGGGTTTACATCATAGACTATAAAATATGTTTACATATAGAAAAATCAATCTATCAATCTATCTATCTATCTTTCTCAACTCACTGATACAGGTTTAGCTTCGCGCATGCGCAGCCGAACTTTTCCGCCTTGCCTGTAGCGCTACTTACACTTCCTCATTGCATGGTTTAGCTAAATGTTCACACCCCATGGTTCACACTCCAGCAGCGTTTTTGACTAAAATATCACACAGCGGGTTTCGTTTTATTTTTATCCACGCAAATGTCGAAGCCTCCTCCCAAGCCGGCCAAGCCAGGTAAGACTAACGCTACGAAAATTTGTTGTTTAAATTGACCCGAAACTTGCGAGGACCTAACTTACACACCTTGTTGGCGATGTAAGCTTAATGGGCGGACGGTGAGCACTTCAACAGTGAATGAGATCGGCTGATTTCTGTCGTTTTTTTTTCTTCTGTGAAACGTTCATCACAAAGTGGAAAGAAAGCTCATAACCTCTGATTAATATCAATATCCATAAGTGAACCAGGACAACAGTGGAGTTGGTAAAAGTGCCTGCACTGCTGATTGACGTGGATCCAGCTCTCAGCAGCAGGCCTCTGTGACTTCCCTATTCCCATCACTCATGCAAGGACAGTGCCATCATTCATTGTCTTTAGGTCTTAGGTTAGGAGGTAATGATGAGTGTGCATGCTCAATGACATCAGTCTTACTTCCTGCAAGCTCAGTCTGTGGGTGCTGCTATTCTGGTAACTCCATCCCAGAGATTAGGAAATGTGTCTATTACTCACAAAAAATGTTAGGTTTAAAGCACACGTGTCATAGTTTTTAAAATGTAAATAAATACCATTTACCTTATGAACATGTATTACCCATAGATTGTGTCAGTGCAACAGGTGTTCTCACAAGTAATGTATTAAAAAAAATATCACATGTGGGAAGCAACAAAAAACAAACCATCTATACATCTGCAGTAAAGCCTGCACTCAGTTGCCAGTTTATTAGGTACTCGGTGTGCAAAACACAAACAAATCTTTCTTGTCTGAGTCCAAAACTAATAGTAGTCTATATCCTTGACATTCCACTTCTGGCATTGTTCCGTTGCCGCCGGAAAATTTGCCGGATTTCACTCATTTAGGCCGGATATCCTTTGCCTTGGGCTTCCTTTGTTTTGGCATTTTAAACTCCAGTCGATGTATGAGGACTATGGTTAACCTTTTATCAGATCTCTGCAGGGTAAATCCAGACAGCTAGCTAGACTATCTGTTCAATCTGAGTTTTATGTTGCATGACTAAAACAACTTTTAAACGTACACGTGTTCCACCAAAACAAGTTCCTTCCGAGCCTATTTTGCAGCCGCACCGCAGCTTTTTTCCAGTGCTTAGCACCGTCCAAGACTATTGTGATTGGTTTAAAGAAATGCCAATAAACCAGAGCACGTTTTCCTCCCATCCCCGAATGCTTAGCCTGACAAGCCATTTGGCTTGTCAGACCCACATCAAGATGTTGGGTACTCACCATTGGCAGGGCTCAATCCGAGGGGCGGGATAAACAGTTGTCTTTCAAATTCCCTCTGCACGCAATAGGATAGCGCTACAACCAACCAGAGCAACGCTAGTTGATAGATTAAACTTTTGCCATAGCCGGTCGGCAAAACTCCGAAAACATCTTCCTTTTTTAAGAATGACTTCAGTGCCGTTCTTTGTTCTTTTCTCAAAGAAAAGCTTAATTCCAAGTCTTCCAGAGTCGCGGCCAAAGCCGATTCAAAAGACTGCTGTTCGCCAGCAGCAGCAGCCATCTTTTTAGTTTTCAAGTAGCAGGGAATTTACGCGGAACTCTGCCGTCATTATGTTAAGCCCGCCCACTGACTCTATACACAATGTGATTGGCCTGACCAGAATTTGGTTTTTCCAGCTCGCAAGCCAACGGAGAGTTGCTAGACAGACCATGGCTGCAAATTCTCCTCCCTCACGCTTTGGAGGAGGGTCTGGCAAAGCGAGACTAAACTAACTGTGACTTCTGCATCCCGAGGAACACAGTGGAACGCTTCCTTAAAATGGATTTTTTTCTTACATGAGAAAAAGAACAAACTTTTTACTAATTTGGGCTTGAAAATTGAATTGACAAAATGTAATTAATTAAAAATGCTAAGGGTGCGTTCTACAAATCACTGTTTATTGGGTTCACCTTTTTAAACCTAATGCCATCTAATAATACAGCCTTGCAATACATCCTAAATTTAAGTACCTTTTAAATAACTTTATGCACATTTTGGAGGTTGTTTGTGGTACTGCAGCACTGTATTACGTTATACTGAGGCGTGTATAACATCAAATATTTAGTCTACATGGACAAAATATTCTAAACAGACCAAAATGACCATAAAGTTAAATCAACACCTTTTTAAGAGGTTAGCCAGGATTACAGAGTAACTTTTTAAGAATATAAATAGATACATATCTATTAAAAACACATGCTTTTAAATCACACAGGCAGGGTTCAAAATAAACTTTTTCGTCCACCAGCCAAATGGCCAGTGAATGGTAAGTGAAGCAACTCTACCAGCCACCACCCAGCATTTGGCTGCTGGGTGGTGCCAATGCTGAACCCTGCACACAGGGGATGTTTTAGCAAACATCTGTACAGTATGTCAGGTTTTCCCTGCTAGCTGTGGCCCTATGAAAACAGAGCAGAAAACTCAAATGCCCTGACGCGTCATTATCATTCATACTTAGCCCAATTTTTTTCATGAGTCAGTGCCACGACACCTCAGCCGGTTGTGACGGCAGGGGGTGAGATTGTCTCTCCCTGTCGTCAGTGGTGACAGATGGCTGGTTGGTGTGCTGCAGGTGAGTTAGTAATAGGTCTATTAGGCAAAGTCATTGCCCCACATATTCACGACTGATGTAGCTTTATCTATGTGATAATTCACATGGAGACCATTCACATGGATGGCTTAGGATTCACTACCTACATGAGTTTTATTGGATCGTGAGCAGCTTGCAGTAGATATTTTAATGCTGCTGTTATGTGGAGATGCAGTACTTTAACCAGAGACGTTCTTTGCTTCAACAGAAGGCCCCTAGTTCAAACCTCCATGTTGGATGATTTTGGTCCTGAAAGTATTTATTATTATTATTATTATTATTATTATTATTATTATTATTATTATATATCTAAAAATAATGGCTTCAGGACTTCTGGTCTGTAACTACCCTCTGATGGACATTTTGAGGAGCAAAAGCGAAAAATAGTTTATCTACAAAGATTAAAAAAAAATCTTATTTTCAGTGAGTAGTACTTGAAGAGATCTTGTGCCGTGATAACTCTTTTTTTAGTGGTGCATCATGGCCACATACACCCTGAACAATGTATTCTAACAAAGAGGACCAGGTTTGAGAGAAAAAAAATGTGTGCTCCCTTCTTTTTCCTTCAAAATCAGTACTTCATAATAGGTTTCAGTCTTTGTGTTATAAACGGGAATACTAGAGAGCTGTGTGTATTCTCCTGTGTAAAACATAGTTTCCTGTGTAAAACACAGTTTCTCTTCTCGACTCTTGGTGTCATATTTTAGGAGACTTTGATGGTTAGGTTTTTGGGTTGGGATTGAAAAGGAATGGGAAATCACCACCAAGATCAGACACATTTTTTTTTGGGGGGGGGGCACACAAGACTAGAGCTGTTGGAGTTGCTTTTGCAATGAAATACCACAGCTGGAAATCATCAAAAACCCACAATCAAATGAAATCTACTGACACTGTTTTGCTCACACTGAGGTTCAATCTCTCTTCTCTCTTATAGTTTTTTCTTGAGCTAGAATGAATCCTCGTGTGTGTGCCTGAGGCGTTGAAATGCAGAGAGAACCGGGACTAGTCGGCAAAGGCTTTTGTGTGTTTTAAGCAGCATGACTGGGCCTGCAGAGTATAAATGCTTGCTGTGTTGAACAGAGCAGGGCTTGTGCAGCCTCTCTTATTCTGAGACACTGAGACGGTGTGTTAGCTAAATAGAAACTCTCAGTAACGGCAGAGGGGAGTTACAACTGCCCAACGTTTAGGCCTGTTAGCTAAATCAATCAGCTGACAGAGAAGACCCTCGTCCAGCATTATGTGTCCAGAATCAAATTAATTTCACTGCAAATATATCAGCATCAGTTTTGAAAAAAACTCTTGAGTCAACAGCGGTATTTTACACTTTTTAAATTCTGGCTTGTGAGGATCATTCATTTTTGAACGTGTTTGTCTATTTGTTTATTTAACAGAGAAACACGTTGCATAGGTAGAAGTAATGTAAAAGATGTAGTAATAATAAAATCTTTATTTGTATAGCACCTTTTCTTAACGTTACAAGGTACTGCACAAGTAAAAGCATAACTGTGTGTGTGTGTGTGTGTGTGTGTGTGTGTGTGTGTACGTGTGTGTGTGTGTGTGTGTGTGTGTGTGTGTGTGTGTGTGTGTGTGTGTGTGTGTGTGTGTGTACTGCTTCTTAAAGGTGCAGTAGGTAAGACTTACAAAAAAATCCACAGCTCCCTGTTCAGATGCTCCAATCAGGGCCAGGGGAGGGTGTCCCTAACTGCGTGTCAATCACTGCTCATGCACACGCATTCATTCTCCCTTGTGGGGGGAGGGGCTTAGGAGAACATTTTGGGCTTTAGCAGAAAGGGGGGAGGGACTGAGAAGTTGTTGATGTTCAAATTGTTTGGCTAAGTCCTGGATCTTCCCAATCCTACCTACAGCACATTTTTAAAGCTCTTTTGTAGGTCTTCATGAGCTAGTACAGCTCAGAGTTGTTTCTGTGAACACAGGTGCTCGAGAGCAGACCTTAGCTGTGTGTCTAAGTGCAGGTTGTATTGCAGGGCAGGGCTGCATGCAATTGGCTCTTGAGTGAGTTGATGGAAGATGTTCACACTTCTCTGATTTATTGCACTTGTAGAAGAGTAATTTACCACATTTAAAGGTAGCCTGCGTGCTGCGCTCGCCTGCATTGATGGTGTATGGTTTCCCCTCACTATCTATTTATATTCTGAAGTATAATGTGTTCGCTTCTCTTTTATGTATACAGTGTCCTTCAGTATGTCATCCGATCATTCAGTTATTCCATTCATACGGAAACAAATGTTTTGTTGGGTTTCATAGACTTTAAAAAGGGAAAATGACTGCGTGTTTTGTTTCCGCGTGAAGTGCACGTAAACACCGTTTCCTGCATTAAACCAGTAAAATTATTTTTCGTCCTCACTGATATGTTTTTACATATGAGAGTTTAAACGGTGATCCTGATGCACTATGAATAGTATGAGAGGAGACAATAACCTTCTTGTTCCCTAATTGACTCTTTGATTTGACATGTTCACGTTGTACAGCGGCATGGATACACGGACCATGCAGAGATGAGATTTACTTGTCAACAAATATTTCATTTAACTTTAAATGTGTGTTTTCTCTTTACTAGGCCAAGTCAAGGTGTTCCGAGCACTGTTTACCTTCGACCCCAGAACGGTAGGAGCGTTTGTTAAGATGGGTGTTTCTAATATTTGATGATTGATGGAGACCATTTGCTGAGTTCATTTTTAGAATTATTTTCATTATCAATTAATCCGATGATAAATTCATTTGACATACCTCTTCCATTGATTTCAATATATAAATAAATAAATAAATATTTTTCAGCCAGACGAGCTGTTCTTTGAAGAAGGAGATTTTTTGTACATCTCTGACACAGTAAGTAAAACCTGTGGTAGGTGTTGTCTTTTTCTTTAAATCATAATTTTTTTAAACATTTGCTTCTGTGATTTTTTTTATTTTTATTTATTGATTTTTTTAATAAAAAAATAAAGATATCTGCATTACTATTATCCCCAGAGTGACAGTAATTGGTGGAAGGGGACATGCCGAGGAAGGACAGGACTAATTCCAAGTAACTATGGTGAGTGGACAATACAGACGGACCAACTTTGAATTTCATTACATGTATACAGTGAATAAAATATGACTTAATACAAACATTTGTCTATTGTAATTGTCCCTTATTATTGAATCGTATATAATGCACGAATGATTTTGTTTGTTTGTTTTAAGTGGCTGAGCAGGCAGAGTCTATTGACAATCCATTACACGAAGCAGCCAAACGAGGTGCGACAACTATATACACATCTGAATTTTTCAATGTGTTTTTATTTAATTCTTTTTTGTGACATATTATCCAAGACATCAAAGAAAATTTCCCTTTTCTGGAAACCATATACATGGTACAACATTAAAAAAAACTGTTTCTGCTGAAAAGCTGTTATACTGTTTGCATTATTAGTCACCTTTTCCATTCAACTCTTTGTGTTTTGTATATGCACATACTTGTGTATTAAACAGGCAATCTGAGCTGGCTGAGGGAATGTGTGGAAAACAAGGTTGGAATCAACGGGCTGGATAAGGCTGGAAACACTGCCCTCTACTGGGCATGCCATGGAGGACATAAAGGTAACAATAATTGTAGTGTTTAAAATGTGTTAAAGTGCTCATATTATACTCATTTTCAGGTTCATAATCGTATTTAGAGGTTGTACCTGAATGGGTTTACATGGTTTAATTTTCAAAAAACACCATATTTTTGTTGTACTGCACATTGCTGCAGCTCCTCTTTTCACCCTGTGTGTTGAGCGCTCTGTTTTAGCTACAGGGAGTCGCACATGCACAATAGCTAGGTAAGGGCAACTACCCAGTCAGAAGCAGAGTATGAGTGCTGTTTTCAGGACTGGTCCAGATCCCTGCAAGGACCTCGGAAAAAAAAAATTCAGTGATACGCGTTTGGCCCTAATAACTCCCAAACCGTACATCGCACATTAAAAATACATATATCCACGCGTGAATCTTCTGATATAGGCCACGCCCATTTCCGCCTATACTTTATGCACAAAAGAATTGCGATTTATCGTAAACCTACGTTTTCTAACTCCTCCTAGATCGTGCGACCGATCTGCACGAAACTTGGTACGTAGCATCTCCAGACCGACCTGACAAAAAAGTTATCAAAAGAATTTTTATCGGCTGAAAATTGCTCAAATTACGCACAGACAAATTTGTGTAGCTAGCTACGGAAACACGAACTTTGCCATATCTCGGCCAAAATAAATGCTATCAAAGCCAAACTTTAGATTCTTGTTTGGCATGACCCTCTGGGCCTCCAAATCTAATTTTACGGAAATTAGCCACTAGCGGGCGCTACAAGTTCAAAAAGTTTATATCTCATGAACGGCTCATCCGATTTTTAAAACATTTTGAGGGTACTATCTAGGGTCATTCTTGAGGCCACGCCTACAGTGGGGTACTGATTCGTCAAAGTGGGCGTGGCCTATGGGACCCAGGTTTGGATTCACCACTTACACTAATGTGAGCAAGTTCAAATTTACAGTGTTGTTTTACACATATGGACCACTAGGTGGCGCTATAATGACGTCAAACGTGTTTTTGCCTATAACACCCACATTACACATCGCACATTAGAATCCCTTATGAATCTGATGATATAGGCCACGGCCATTTCCGCTAAGTTTTTTCACAATATCACGCAATGAATGATACCAACTTTTTCGAACTCCTCCTAGGCCGTGCGACCGATCTGCACAAAACCTGGTATGTAGCATCTCCAGATGGACCTGACCAAAAGTTATCAAAACACACGTTAAAATATGTGCAATTTACAACCAAACACATTTTCGTAGCTAGCCACAAAACACAATCTTTAGCATATCTCGGCCAAATCAATAGGTATCAGAGCAAATCTTGGTATTATTGTTCGACATCCCACCCCGAGCCTCCGTATCAAATTTGGTGAGGATCTGCCATTAGGAGGCGCTATAATGAACGTAGACACGTTTTGGCAAATAACTCAATGCATTGAAATGTAAAATTTGCAATGGCAATATCTCTGCTGCAGTAAATGCTATAATCACAAAACATCAGATTATTGTTCAACGTCCCACTACGATGTTCTGTACCAAATTTGGCGAAAATCAGCCATGGCTTTATAATCAACGTTTATGCGTTTTGGTAGATAACTCAATGCATGCAAATGGGACAATTTCGTTTGCAATTTCTCTGCCATATTAATTGCTATGAACACAAAACTTGTGATGCTCGTTCGGCATGCCGCTCTGAGACTCTGTACCAAATCTGGCGAAGATCGGCCATTAGGGGGCGCTATAGTCAACGTAGACCAGTGTTGGCCCTTTTACTCAGTCAATGTTAATGGGATATTTGCAACAGCAACGTACCGCAGACCTTGGGGCTCACGCCCTTGATATTTCCCAACGTTTGCCTCCCCAACGTTCCACTTTCACGCGCTCCCCGGGTCGTCGGGGGCGACTGGCGCCGGGAGGCTTGGACCCCGTCATAACTGCTTGCAGTTCTAGTTCACTTTGTAAACCTATAACATTCACAAAAAAAATATATAACATGAAAAAGCCAAAAAGCAATATATGAGCACTTTAAGATTTACTTTATTGCATGGATTAAGGCCACAAAATAGGCTGTTTATTTTAACGAACGCTCTTAATTTTCAGATTGGCAGCAGCTATGATTGGGTTGACAGATTGTCTACAGTACTTTGTTGAGGCAATGACTGAATGTAATTTCATAAATCTTAAATTGTGACACACTGGCAAATTTGTTTTACGTGAGAAGAGAGGAATAAAAAAACAGGACCTTGGTCTATGAAAGTGTTCCAGTTCTTCTGTGTGTGTGTATGTACGTGTATGTATGAATGTTGATATATATCTGTATATGGATTGTACATTCAAAACACCAAATGTTATATAGTTACATGGGAGTGTTCCACAGTACTAAGGGTCAGGAAGGGAAGTTAAAAATAATTTAAAAAAATAATAATAACTAGAACTGCAAGCAGTTATGACGGGGCCCATGCCACCCACGCCAGTCGCCACCCACGCCAGTCGCCCCTGACGCCCCGGGGAGCGCGCAAAAGTGGAACCCGAAGCCTGGCGGCGGGGAGGCAAACGTCGGTAAATATTGAGAGGTGTGAGCCGCGACGTCTGCGGTACGTCACTGTTGCAAATGTAGCAGTTAACAGTTCTTCTCCATGCATATACAGACGACCTTTAAGAATGCTCTACAATAAACAAACTTCTTAACCCCCGTGACCACAGGGGACAGCAGAGAGAAATGAGAGAGTGACTGAGAGGGTGGAGGGGGGGAGGCAGGTGTGGTGGTTGAAGGAGCAGGGGAGGTGGTCAAGTTGTTGCAAATGGCGTCATAGGCGCCGATTTATGTTTTCCTCCGTGGGTGCTTACAGGCGCACACCTTTTTTAAAAAAAAAAAAAAAAAAAAACATTCTTTGCATTTCAGCCAAAACTCGTCTACGTTGATTATAGCGCCCCCTAATGGCCGATCTTTGCCAAATTTGGTACAGAGCCTTAGAGCGGCTTCGTTTCGTGTTGATTGCATTTACTGTGGCAGAGAGATTGCAATTGCAAATTTCCCATTTAAATGCATTGAGTTGAGGCCAAAACAAATAAACGTTGCTTATAGCGCCCCCTAAAGGTCGATCTTCAGAGCATTGTAGTGGGATGTTGAACAAGGATCTCAAGTTCTTTGCTGATAACATTTAATTTGGCCGAGATATGATATGTGTGTGGTAGCTAGCTAGGAAAATGTGATTGGTCGTCAAATGGGCATACTTTAACGTAGCAAAATTCTTTGAGTAACTTTTGGTCAGGCCTATCTGGAAATGCTATTTACCAGGTTTCATGCAGATCGGTCGCACGGCCTAGGACGAGTTCGAAAAAGTTGGTATTGCGCAATAGGGCTGAACGATTAATTGCATTTGCGATAATATCGCAATATGTTAAGACACGATTTCCTAATCGCAAAGGCTGCGATTTGGTCACGTGACTCGCAAGAGCAAATCAGTCTGCACCCGCAGAGAAAGCATCAACTTAGCACGCTAACGCTACGCCGTACCTTGAGCAGATTTCTGTCATTCAAACAACTCTGAGTTGTAATTTAAAACTTTTACAGCCATTTTAATAAAATGAAGGGTTTTATTCGGGCTCGAGTCCATACATGCAGTTAATGGATACAGGCACGCAGAACTGAAGGCTCGGTTAGCAACGATTAGCTCTGATTAGCGGTTAGCTCCAGTTAGCTAGCTCCGTTATAGAGATATGGAGTGGAGGAGAGGGATAACAACCAGACTCTGATAAATGACGTTCAGGGAGCTTTCACAGCAGCGTGGCTGCGTTGTTTCAACGGTTTTATTAGTACAGTTAATCACACGGCAAGACCAGCAGCAGCATGCTACTGCTAACGTAACAATAGCCTCTCTGTATCTGAGTGCAATGTTGACGCTGTCATGCACGGGGCACGCAACTTCACGAGGGGGAGGGGCTGGAGGGAGCTCTTCTGTGTGCGCTGTAAAAAAAAAATACACCGTTGTATATACTATATTTTTACTTATTTAACTGTGTTAAATGTGTTAACAGTGTTTAAAAAGTGCAATCCACGTGTTTACATATGTTTATTACAGTAAATGATAATTACTACTAAGTGTGGTAAAGCCACATATTTGTTTTTATATTTCTGCAATCTGCACTTTAGTTTGTGTGATTTGTTTTTGACTTTCATATGAATGTTTACATCAGGCGGTCAGTGCTCAGTATACTACTGTGACTCAAGTAGTTAAATAAAAGATGATATTCATATAAATTCATGCATCACCTAATTTCATCATCACATACAGGCCTGTCCTCCAGGAAAGAACAGTTTGTTTAATATATCTAATCTTGTGTTGTTCATACTATACAATGATTTATTGCTTGTCTTTATTCAATAATACAGAAGACAAAGAGCTTAAAAAATAATCGCATATTGAATCGAAATCGCAATATTTTTGAAAAAATCCTAATTAGATTATTTTCAAAAATAGTCCTATTGCGCGATATTGCGAAAACTTTTGAGCGGAAATGGGCGTGGCCTATATCATGTGATTCAGCTTGATTCAAGGAAGACGTGGATGTAAGGATTTCTAATGTGCGATGTGTAATGTGGGAGTTAAAGGCAAAAAAAACATAGCGCCTTTAACCATGGTGTGGTCCATGACCCATTGTCCATCTACCCTGTAAATTTAAAGTTGTTCACATTAGTGTAAGTAGTAAATTCAGACTTGGGTCCCATAGGCCACGCCCACTTTGACCCCTCAGTACCCGACTCTAGGGTTGACCTCAGGAGGGGCCCTAGATGGTACCCATCAAATTTTGTAAATTTGTGCCGTTCATGAGATATAAACTTTTTGTTCTTGTAGCGCCCCCTAGTGACCAAATTTCATAAAACGCATGGGGGACCTCCAGAGGGTCATGGCAAACAATAATCTAAAGTTTGGTGTTGATAGCATTTATTTTGGCCGAGATATGGCAAAGTTGGTGTTTTCATAGTTAGCTACACAAATTTGTTTGTGCAGTTTCGTGCAGATCGGTTGCACGGTCTAGGATGAGATCGAAAAAGTAGGTTTTTGATAAATCGCGATTTTTCATGCATAAAAGTCTAGGTGGAAATGGGCGTGGCCTATATCAGGAGATTCAGCTGGATCCAGGGAACGCAAAGATATATGGTTTTTTGAATGTGCGATTTGGGGAGTTATAGGGCCAAACGCGATTTCTTTTTCTGCAATAGCGCCACCTAGTGGTGGATATGTGTATATCTTTTTTTTTAATCTTCAAATTCAATTTTCACCTTGACGTGTGCACATTTTTGTGAGTTTTCATGCATTCTAACCCCCTCAAAAATGCGACGAAGGACTCTGAAAAATAATAATCTGACCAAAAACAATAGGGTCCTTGCAGTTTCACTGCTCCGGCCCTAATTAATTACTGGGCAATGGAAAAGGCGTACGATTAAATAAGTGTATACTTCTTCCTATTCCTTTTCAGACATGTCTGTGTTGGTAAATGTTTCTTCTGTTTATTGAATGTTTTGCTTATTTAACTTATTTGTACATTTCTTTGATGTATTTTGTTTTGTTTGGTTTATTTTGTTGGTATTTTATATGTCTGAAATAAATGTCTTCATTCATTCATTGTGTTCCTCCATTGTTCCTGTTGATTATGTGATACATGTCATTAACTCTACACTCAATCCGTCACTCAAAGTTCTCGTTTTTTCTGTCTGTATCAGATGTGGTGGAGGTGTTGCTAAGCCAGCCCAACGTGGAGCTCAACCAGCAGGTGAGATGGGTTTAAAAACGCATTCAAGGCATCAAATTAAATCAACTAAATGAGATGCTGTTACCTGTTTTCCCAGCCCATCTCATATCGCAAGATATGCAGAATGGGGACACGGTGAAGGACTCATGATGATTAAATACAATATCCCTTGAGATTTTTATATATATATATATATATATATATATATCCCTGATCTTCAGTCTGAACTGTGGAAAGAAGCAAATGAAAGGCGATGTCTCCAGTAGGGTCAGATATATCCATCATGTTACTTGGAAAAGAAATGGACGGATGAGAAACGCTTGATCCATTCATGATACACCAAGATGGGTGACAAAGTAAAAGAAAAACCTGAAAAAATCACTGGACAAACATAACTAATGCAGACACTTCCACACAGGACACAAGGGATCACTCAATGGTTTTATGACTGACATCACCACCATCATCAAAACACTAAGTGAAGGAATAGGTTTTTGAAGAAATTGAACATCCCTCCAGTAGAGTTTCAGAGACTTCTATGCCAAGCCGCAGTGAAGGCTGACGACACTTTATGTTGGTTTCTCTATTGAATTTGTCACACATCTGTATTTCTGGCATCAAAAACCAACATTTCTTTAAAACTGTGGTTTGGGTCACACATTGGGGTGTGGTCACACATCTTAGTTTAATCTTGTCAAAGTGAATGCTTGTCAGGGCTATGTTGTTGATGTTGATGCTTTGTGTTTCAGAATAAACTTGGGGACACCGCTCTGCACGCTGCTGCCTGGAAGGGTTATTCTGACATTGTGGAAATGTTGCTGAACAAGGGTAAGTATCTAGCCACATCTTTTATTTGGTTTTAATGAGAAAGAAATTGCCCAGCAGGTCATCTTCTTTATTAGACTGGATATCGAAACAGAGTGATGAAACAGAGGGAAAACAGCAGGTTTTTAGCAAACCCTAATATTAGAATATGTGGTTCCAGATTGAGGAAACAATAACCAGCTGACTGTCCATGTTTTGTGCGTGTCATCACATGCACATAGTTATATTTTTGTGTCAGTTGTTTGTGTCTTTCTGTACGTAGTGTCTAGTCTTTTGATGTGAGTATGCATGTTTCAGATCCAAGGACAGACATTAAGAACAATGAGGGTAAGCTGGCTCTGGAGATGTCCACCAACGCAATGTGTGCGTCACTTCTCAAAAGGAAGCAGGGAAGCAGTAAGTAGAGCTGCTGCTAGGGGGCAGCCTCTCAGCACTCACACATACAGTATCACCAGGACAGGCCACACTCTCTCACAGGGAACATAATCATATGCTTTTTTACTGAACTGGGGTTGACTGTCCAGCAACTAGCTTAGACAGTCCTTGAGATAAGTACCAGTGCAACACAGATCACTGTTTAAGGGATGAGCAGTAACCGGTATGATATGTATGTTATGTTCACTACTTCAACCAGTGAACAGGAAGCCCTAACAGAAACTGAACTTGATCAACGGGCTGTGAAATCCAGCAAGCTTAAAACTTAACTGAGCATCTGCAGAAAGCTGCAGACAAGTTTTATATATATATAACTTTTGAAAATAGTTAGCAAATTTAATGTAACCTTTGTGCCTGAAAAATGAGAGTTTACTGAAGACAACGGCTGCCCATTTGTGACACACTGTCAACAGCCCAGTTTTGGCAAAAAGGTTTCAAAACAGGTCCTTGTTGTTGAAGGGGAATGAGGAGTAAGAGATTGGGAGGCTATTAAACTCAAGGAGACTCTCATACAGGGTATTTATTATGAACCATGTAAAACTACACATGCTTAGGAACTTAATTTGCAAAAGATTAAACAGGCATTCAGCCACTAATACACAAAGGTGCAGAGGTTTTGCAGGTAAAACATAAGCAGTGAAATATTGCAATATTCCTGTTATTTACTGTCCATTTCTCTTGTTTCAGACATCAGCCGCACACACAGCAACGCTGAAGAGTATTTGGACGATGAGGACTCGGACTAAGCCAACCCTGTTGAAACATCATCACTGTCTTCCATTGGGGTTTGGGCGGTCGTGGAGCGCAGAGAGTTTTATTTCAGACCTAAAATGGATTTGCTGCTCTGTTTCCAACTGTAACTCCATTTTAGTTCCATTATTTTGTGTGAACTCCTCAGTTCTCTGCCCTCTGTATCACATCAGTGAAATTGCAAAGCATTGAATTGATGCGTTTTACAGTTTGCTAAGTGCATTTCCACCTGTGGGGGATTTGTCTAGGATGTTGTGGACTGAGGGGCAGAATATATGTTGTAGTGGAGAAGGGACCAAAGCTCTAAGAAACACATTCACAGATTGTGTTTAACCTATTTACACTGGGCATTAAAGTGCCAGTGCAGATTAAAAGATTGATCTAGTGTGTGTCTAGTTATGTTTTAATGTTCCACTTAAATTACTTAAGTTCAGAACCACCCAAAAGGAACTGAAACGCGTAATTGCTTGGAGCTCTATCGCAACCATACACTCTATGCTCACAACTAGGCATCATTTAGATCTGTTTATATACATCTGGGAGGCAATGCAACATTTGTATTTAACTTTAATATTTCCCCTTTAAATAGGACGTGCTGAGGGACCCAATGAGACATTTTCTTGTTATCTGCTTGGTCAAATTAAGGGTTCCAGCAATGTCCACAAATTGGCTTAGTAGGGGAAAGGTTTCTGTAAACTGTCATGAATTGCAGCAATCGTCCTCCCCCTCCTTCATAATGTCATGAAACTCACCTCTTAATCTCTGTACTGCACATATTTTGGTCTGTATTATAACATTTACACTGCTATTAAAGATCAGTTTAATTAAAAAAAATCTGCCACATGTAAAACAGACCCTCAATTACCCTTTCATCTTTCAAGCTTTTGATAGTGTGATTTCCATCCTGGGAGCAAATTTCTGGTTTTATTGCTGCTTTCCAATTAATTCTATATATATTAAAAAAGTGCCTTAAATATGTACAACGTAGAAAGTGTCTTTGGTTATGTATCAATGTGAACAAAGTTTTTGTCTTTGTTTATGAATTTCTGAAGATGATTTTGTTCTGCTGTCTTAAAGCTATAATAAAATATTTGTAACTTAAAATGTCACATTGAGTAGACTTTTTTTTTTTTTTTAATAAGTTTACAAAAAATAGCTTAGAGAATTAAGTTGACTGTCAAAATGATCTTTAGATGCAAGTGTAAGATTAAAGACGTAAGATTTTCCCAAATAACAGAAGCCATACTAGAGATTATAATTAATTACTCAAAGCTTCTCACAGCAATCCTCTCATTACTAACTATGTGTGCAAACAAACCTATCCTTCACTTCATGTAAAGTAATACCATTGTGGGCTGTATATTAATATGCACAGGAATTCACATTTAGCCAATAAGTATTCAAAAACACTACAAAAGAAAACATGTTCAAAAGTCAAAGAATTCCTTTATTTCAAAGTCAGCCTGTTGACGATGTTCCAAAGAAGACAGAATGGGCAAAGAAATAGATGTGTAGACAAAAATACAGCAAGTCTTTCATGAGAGATTCATTTACATGCTACATAACTGCCAGGCCAGAGAAAAAAGAAATACCATTAAAAGCAGAGAAAAGGCTCCAAACTTTGAAATGATTCCTTTCCTTGACATTTCTTCCTGATTTAACACAAACGGGAATGGCTAAAAATATATAAAACCCACCTCTTCATACTTTAAAGTACACATACAGCAGAGGAAACGGAAGCAACCGGTATTTATCAAGAGTATTAAGTGCTGACTAAACCCTTTCAGGTCATTTTTAATGAGCTGGTATTTTAAAAAAGGACACAGTTTTGCTATTTATCCTCAGTCAGCATCTATGTAGGGAACAAGAAGTCTTGTGTCACTTCACTGAGCATATGAGAGAGTGTAAGTGACTAGTGGAAGCTTTTAAATATTTGTGAAATATGTCTAAAGCTGCGTTAGCCTGAATGTCGGTGTGAGGGCCTCCTGCAGCAGCAATGCTGGATTTGTAGTAACACTGAGCCAGACTGAGCATTGAACAGCAGCAGGTGTCTGAGTATGACTGTATCTTTCCCTTAGGGTTTTCATTGTTAGAAGTATCAATATCCAAATACATGCCTTGACTTTACAGTAGATGCTAATAAATACACTAGCCTTCAACAATAATGCTCACTTAGGTAGCAGATGATATGAATTCTGTTATTTGTGGGTGGGGGAGGAGACTTAAAGGACGGACGGACGCACACACACACACACACACACAGTAAAACAAAACGGCAGCAATAGGTTTAACTTTCAGTGAGAGGCTTTGCTGATTCTGCAATACTGTTCGTGTGATGTATGATCCAACATTAAATAAAAAAATTTAAAAAAAACTTGACTGCTGCATATTAAAGCAAAAGTTCGACATTTTGGGGAATATGATTAGCTTCGCAGCGTAGATGGGAAGATTGATACCACTCCCATATTTTCCCGTTAAATATAAGACACCAGCACTGAAACTCTTCCTTTTTAGAGGACATCATTCCCCCCAAATATATAACTATAATAAATTAACATCAACAAAATGTTGCCAAACCAATACACCGATTTGTGGAATAAAAACAAGCAAATCACAGCCAAAAGGATAAGTATCAATCACTAATTAAATGATTCTGAGTTTCCCCTTTATCCTGTAATTCATACTGAGCAGTAAAGGATGAAGATGCCGCCCACAATTTCCATTTGAGCGTAAAAATAGCCATGTAATATTAAGGCCTTTTCAAACACAAGCTGTGGTTATCATTAACCTTTTATGGTAGACTGTCTGACAAACCATCAAGACAGACAAGTCAAAATGATCTCTCAGAATCATGTTAGTAATGATTGCTTTTGCGCACAGTTTTTAAAACCAAACTGAAATAATACAGACTCTTTCCTTCATGACAGTTACAAATGGTGTGAAACAGTTCAGCTTACATATCACTGTCCTGTCTCCAAAATGTCAATTCATTCGTGAGCTAAGAAAAACAGGCATGTTTTTATCTGTGTGACAATACATTTTACAGATAATGCAATACGTTTTTAAATGGTTTATTAAGCGTAAGAAAATTTTCTCAACCAACAAAGGAACACCTGATCCTTTAGTTTATCTCAAAATTGGAGATACAAGTTTGTCACTGGACAGCAACAATATATTGCACCAATGTTTGCTAATTACTCAGAATATTATATATCTTTTCATTAAGGTAAAAAACACATGGTTAATGCAGTAATCGGGACATGAAAATATGTTCTGCTTAAAGCCAAGACCTCATCAAAAGGGGAATTTCATGAACTTCTGAGGATTTTCAAAACAAACAAATAACATTACAGATATAATCAGGCACTCAACAAGAGAACTTGCACTTTCAGCCATCTAAGCCCCGTTTTGTTGGCTCAACACATAAATTTCGGCTATTCAAGGACATATTAATAACAACTAAAGGATGAGGATGAGCGAAGGGAGGGAGCATTTGCTGGTATTCAGACCATTGTAATGACAATTGATACATAATCTTTTTTTCACTACCATGTACATGCATGCACTATGAATACATAATTAAATGATTGCCCTATTGCACATTCAGTAGCACTGCAAGTTTGATGCTGCTAATGGAGGCTGAAACCCTTCTTCTGATCTTTTCTGGCATAAAGACATCGACTACATTGCACCAAAAATGCCCGGTGTTTTTGTGTCTCTGTTGGTTTAAGTAGCAACCGCTTTTGCTTTAAAAGGACTTAAATATTAACCGACTCTGGTCTGAATTCCAGTAGATACAACTTTACATCAAAGCAGCTCATGTTGCGGCAATTTCACAGATCAACAACTTTAACCGAAGACTGAACTTAAGACCTGTCAGAATCACAAATGGGAAGACGTATAAAAATGCCTTTATATAAAATAATTCACTTCATTTTACTTGCCAGACACAAACTTCAGGAGCTGACAAGCAGTATCAGCACTTCATATGTATGAGTTGAACTCAAGAGTTTGTGAAACCTTCATGGATCTAGTTGAGAAACAGTTTGACAATAAAGTTTTAACTCAACTGGAGCTTTCAACCCTATCTGGAAACACGGCATCTTCTAAAGAAGACTTTAAAGAAGAAGTAGTTAAAAGCTCCAAGAAAAAAAGCTAGTAAGTGGACCTTAAGATTTTTTTTTTGTTGTCAAAAACACATTGATCTAAATGAGCCATAGTGTTCATGACTATTCAGTCGGCTTCAAAAAAATGGGTTGTGACAAGATGAATTTGGGGCTGCATTTGTCTATTTCATGACACTTTCTTTTTACATCAATGTCCACTCTGCCTTGAACTCTACACAACAAAAAGGTCAAGGGAAAGTTAAAAAAAACAACAAAGATTCATATAATGTAAATGCAGTCTGAGAATCAAGAGTTTGTGTAAAAGAACAAAGTCACATCGTAGACGGCTTCTCTCAACTAGAGTCCACTGGCAGGCTACAAGTAAAGTATAAAATAATGGAACTCTTTGTTTAAATAAATAAAAGTCTTATGATGGTTAAAAGAAAACAGAATAAAATGAAGTAACTGGGATAAAACATGTGACGCCTTGGACAAAATCCCCTCCCAGAAAATAATTTCTTAAACCGATTTTTCTCTTCTTTTCTCTTTTTTGCAAAAATGAAAATATAGTTTTTTTTCAATGTTCATTGCAAGTGTCCATTTAAAAAAAAAAAAAAAAAGTATAGTACCAATGAGTCCTCTTTGAAATATATCTACAGCTGTACAATAGGTCTTGCAAGTGAATTCATGAAAAAAAAAAAAAAAAATTAGCGCATCATTTTACATAAAAAAAGCCTCTTTACAGATATGGGTTAAAAAAGGGTCATAATAAACAATGTAAAAAGAAGATAGAAAGACAGCATTTGCTAATTAGATTCTTGGAGATTTGTCTTCTCTTCGATGGCCTGTTTCACTATTTCAGCCAACTTCAAGCGGTCAACTTTATCGGAGAAGGATCTTCCTGCAACGGAAAAGCTTCTGGTTAACGACCTGATAACACAAACAACAAAAACCTACACATAAATGAGTAATGCTTTTAACTGGAAAAGAGATCAAGACTGTACTGCTCAACTAGTTCGCACCAACCTATCATTTGTGTTTTTCACGTTATCTGTTATCTATTAGGCTTTAAAGTTCCAATCTCGAAGATCTTCACTTCGTTGTCTTTGGTGACGCCTATGGCGATAAGCGGAAATCGCAGGTATGTTTTTGGATCTCAATTCCCAGAGATCCAAACAGTAACCTTTGTGACGTCCGTCAGTTGGCGGAGACCTTTAAAAACAGTACGCCGCTTCACACACAAGTGAGTTAAGGGGGCGAGTCTGTTGTGTTAGCTCCACTTACCCTCTTTGGTGGACCAACCACTGCTGGGTGATGGAAAATGGTCACTAACTGTGCGCCGCATGTGATTTTTCCCCGGAATGTCGCCCAAGACACCCAGTTCGTAATACTGCAAATGCAAGGGCTTTCATCAGTGGGCCATAGGCTCAATCACCATTGTGTTGCCTCATTCAGCGATAAATAGTGGCTAGACATTTATTTAAATGAAAATCTTCGAGATTATTACTTTAACAATTGAGACTGTAAGAAAATAGAATATATTCAACATTGTTTTCTGTTGATGTTTGGTGGACAAATTTGGCTCTAATAATTAGGGCTGCACAGTTATTTACAGTATTGATCAATTCATTGCTCGGTCTATAAAACATCAAATAATAATGAAAGAAGGCCTTCACAATTTACGAGACACCTTCTAATTGCTTGTTTAGTCCAAAACCCCAAAATGATGATCAATTTATTATCTCATAAGACAAAGAAAAGCAGCAGCTTGACGCATTTGTGAGGCTGCAACTAAGTAATGTTTGGCATTTTTGTCTGAAAAATGGCTTAAACAATGAATCAATTGACCAATCGTTTCAGTTCTACTGATAATCCATCAATCCTCGGCCATTCAAGATCACTTCCTGTTTGAACTGCAATGTAACGGACTGAGCTGTGTTTGTAACTGTTTTATTGGGCAGGCAGATAAAGTAAAAAGGCCAGATAATGTGGGGCATCATAACAGCTAAATAAATATGAGGAGACAGAAAAATATTCAATAGTAAAGTGGCTAATGTTACATGGATTTACAATGAATGACAACTACTAGCAATTTCTAACAGCTTTTTTTGTTACTAGATATCAAAAGGTAAAACAGCTGCTTTGCATTTAATTGTTTAATACAAAATGAGAATTAAGAAGGCATTTGCCAGATATACAGTAGACAAGATTAAAATGGTACTGACCATCCCAGCTGAGCCCCTGCAGGCCATCTCTCAGCAGTTTACAGTCTCTGTTGAACCTCCAGGCTTCATACATCACCTCATTCAGCTTGTCATCCTCGTTCTCTCCTGGACAAACAAAAAAAACGGTCACTTCGGACGCTACTCACTTTCTCTCAGAGCTATTTTATATGACTCACCGTCGGCCCGACTTGGACCAACGGCCGATGATCTCCCTGGTGTGTCAGCACCTTAACATAGCGAAATTTATGTAATAGCCAGTTTTGTTTTCATTCCCAGCCAGTAACAAGTCTTTTTCCTTAGTTGAACAGAAAATGACTGAAATGTAAATATGTCATCTGTGGTGTACTGTGGTGTGTGTATTATACCAGTATATAATGATATGCAATATATAGAGTGCACAGTATGTATTCAGTAAAATGCTGGTTGCATGTCTGTTTTCAGTCTAGTTAGTTAAAAATCAGTGTGGGTTTACTGACCAGCTTGTGGTAGTATACACTGTGCAATGACGTCTCGTAATTTTTCCAGAGCCACGTTGGAGTCTTCCCCTCCATTCTCTGGGTCATGAATGAAGAAACCGTCACTGGGCTTGGGGCTGCAACATGGACACCAAGACACATTTCAGACCAAACTTTGACCCAATTAGGAGTATAGTAACTGAAGAGAATTGAGTGATGAGTAATGCATTGCTACAGGAAGGCAGATAGGAACATCTGAAAAACATTCTCACCCTCACTGAGCTACAGTCTCTCATCAGTACAATCATACTTTTAAGTGTAATGTATATATACACACTTCAAATACAGGGAAAAAACGATTTTAGGTTTCTAAACTTTTTAAAGCTATAGTGCGTAGTTTCTGTCGCCCCCATGAGGAATTCTAAATAATGACAACAACACTGTCGGCACGTCCACATGATACAAAGCCTTCATGATCGCGCACGCGCCCCCACCCCTCCTCCACACAGTTGCAAATAGCCAAGGAGGACACAGAGGATTAAAAAACATGATGGACTCTTCAGAAGAGGTAATTATCTTCACTCGAGCTTGTGCACGGGAATGTCACCGGATGTTCATTAATATCAAAAAGTTACGCACTAAAGCTTTAAAAAAGGCACAAGATGAGAAGGTTGTTTTTTTTTATTATAAAAAAAGCAAATGCATTCATACCCTAGCAGTTTCCGCTTCCTGAGGATTGGGTTGTTGACAGAGTTTAGAGGCTTCAGGCCGACGTTATGATCCTGAATTCTCATGTTGGCCAGCTGCTCTGCATGGGCCTGCTGGATACCTGCAACTACCGCCTGGAAGGTATAAAGGACAGACAGTAAGAAAAGGAAGAAGAGGACGCCAGCGCTCTAACTAACTTTCAACACTGGCCTCAGCTGGTCGATTCATTCAGGAACAGCGGCATAACCGTACAACATTGGTGCAATGCAAGATTTTGCACCTTTAACTTCCCCCTCACCTTGTCCATCATCATCTGGGCGGAGGGCAGCACGTTGTCGAGTGCCTCAGTGCAGTTGAGCCAAGGGTGAGACAAGACTCCCTCAATAGTCAGCCTCTCCTCTGGCTTCACCTTCAGCAGCCTGCAGGGGAGGGAGTACAAATTATTGGACAGAAAAAGGGATGAAGGAGGGAATGTATGAATGAATGTAGGGAAGTAGGAGAAAATGAGTAAGGAAATGCTATGTTCTGGGAGTACAGGAAGATGAGGTAACCAGACCAGAGCAGGCACAAATAAAATGACTCACTTGCGTACAATGTCCTTGGCCATCTCCGAAATCTGGCTCCACTCATCTTCAGGAAAGTCAAAGCTGCCCGTCATAATTTTCTTCCTCATGTCCTTCGGGATGGTGCGACTGTGGTGCTTGGAGTAGAACGGAGGATAGCCACACAGCATCACGTAGATGATCACACCGAGAGACCACAAGTCACAGCTCTGAAGAACGATATTTTCGTATTACATACAGTAAATATTCAGTAGTGATAGTTGAGGGACAATACTTGCCACAGTAGGCCGAAATGCTTAGTTCAACAGGTTTGGGTCTCACCTTGTTATAGGTATAAGGAGTGGGTGAGGTAGGTATAATTCCAGACTTTTCTTTCTGGTGTCGTCTTTGAGCCTCAAGTACCTGAGCAGGAATAACGGCAGAAGGGATACATCATTTAAATGTGCATCAGCTTTCATTATTGCTGCCTTTAAGAATCTGTGTGTACATTTAACATTACGTATTTATGGATGACTTCTATGTGTTCTATGCTTTTTACCTGAGGTGCTACATAGTAGGGAGTGAACTGAGGGGTCATTAAGTCTCCTTGATCAATTTTGGCAAAGCCAAAGTCACACAACTTCACAGGGGCATCCTGTGGAAAAGACAGAATTGCAAAGTGAAACATGAACGTGGAGCGAGCACAGAAACACATTTCTGGCTTGAGTTTCACTTGACATTTTTGTTGTTTTTGTTGTTGTAATTATTCATTAATTCATTAATTCATTCAGGTTCCAGAGAGATCATTGTATGTGTTGCCAGAGTCAGGGTGGATTTTGAAGTCTAGGACTGAAAATGCAAGGTAGACATTTCCAAATCCTATACATTATCCTGGCCCATTTCTGCCAAATACAGTTTTCAATTAGTGTGTTAAAAAGTACAGCTGCAGCCTTAAAGTTCAGCAAAGCTTATTTTCCATTGTAGCAAAGACATCAGTAGAGGCATCAGTCGTAGTACACTTTTACAATTGCAGTATTTATGTCTGCAACTTTAGCTACTTACCAGAGAGTTATCCTTAAAGAGCAGGTTCTCTGGCTTCAGGTCGCGATGTGCAATATTTAGGGAGTGACAATGTTCCAAGGCTTGACTGATCTACAGGGGGAAGAGACATCAAACTGAGACACCACTCAAACTATACACACATACACACTATGTGTATGTATGGGTGTGCGTGTGTGTGACCCATGTCTGGTTGTAAGTGGGTGTGCCTCCATATAAACCTTTGCTGTGAGAGCTTGTGGCAGAAGCTCTTGAGGTGTGTGTGGGTGTGTGTGTGTGTGTGCATGTCTTACTAACCTGTTTAGTGACCTGGCTGGCCATCTTTTCAGTAAAGTGCCTGTGCTGACTGATTCTGTGGAACAGTTCGCCACCCTCCATCATCTCCATAACAATCAGGAGTCTCGCTCTGTAAGAAACAAGAGAGGAAGTGTGGACGTGTCAGAGGAAAAGAGCAAAAGAGAGGAAATGGATTGACGTACACTTAAAAAATGGAATTCCTGGGATCCCACACTAACAAATTCACACACACAGAGCTCTTTACCTCGGGCTGGACTCATGCGGAAACTGGACACTATTGGCGTAAACCTCCAGAATTTGCACTATGTTTGGATGGTTGGCACACATCATATGGAGACGCACCTATACGGAAGAGAATCAAACACTGTGTATACATGTATACAGTAATTCACTTAAATGTTACATTTCCATTTAAACCATGTGAAATAACTACAACACAGAACAGCAGAGAGAGAGAGAGAGAGAGAGAGAGAGAGAGAGAGAGAGAGAGAGAGAGAGAGAGAGACCTGGAAACTGAAGGTGGTTTAGTACTTTAGTAGAGGAGCTGTGACACAAGAACCACAATAGAAATAGGTTTTACCTGGCTTCCAAGAATCTGCCTTATGAACTGTTAAATAGAACTAACAGATAATACAAATATAACTGCAAATCATGCAGTGAACGAAAGGGAGGCTTCTTCCTACTACCTAATTGCAATGATGCAAACTATGATGCAAATTATGCAGCAACACAGACCAAGACAGTGTAACCTTTATAAACCAAACATGTAAACTGAACCTATCATTACCATGCACGCACACACAAAACATAGCATGTATCCAAGGTACACCCTCATTTAAAAAGAAGATAAAAGTGCTTGAAGAATACATTCTTTAGCATAATCTCCTCAGTGACAGCTTTCACAGTTCAGCAGCGGGAGCTCTTGTTAAGCAAGTCTGTGTTGCTTGTTTTGACTGCAAGTCTTGCTGCCTTAGTGCTGTATAAGCTGCTTGATCAAAACAGAAGGCTGCTAATGGCATGGGAAGGCTGCTAGATACAGCGTTTACCACAGAAAGACAATGTTACGGACAAAGATGCCCATCCAAACAGACAGACGAGGCACAGATTGACAAGGAAAGAAAAACTGAAATGAATAAAGACTGATAACAGGCAGGCAGGCAGGCAGATAGAACAAAGCATATTGATACAGCCACAGACAACAAACAATGAGCATACAAACAGTGTTTCCTCTAACCTCATTCCTGGCCTTGGGGCGATCAATGAGGATCTTTAGGGCCAGGCGTTCCTGAGATGACTTCTTCATACAAACTCTGAACAGGAAGAAAACAGAGTCAACAAACATCTCAGTCAATGTGATAGCCGATCTGTGTGTCACAGATGTGATCATATGTGCAAATAATCAATAAGGTAGTTTCTGTAGTCTGGCGTTTCTGTTACCAAACACCACCACACCTTACATATCGGGAACACATTTCTAAATTAACAAAAAAGTTGAATCAGAAACTCTATGTGTATAACAAGATTAGATCATATCTTTCCTTTTCGGTTTCTGAAACCTACCTACATGCCATTGTGTTTTCAACAACGTCCTACTGTCTTCCAATCTGGTCTCTTACCACTAAGGACATTACTGAACCAATAGCACAACTATACTACCGAGCACCTAAGATGCACAGTAATCTTCCAAAGTGGTCTCATCATTGCAGTGCGCTCACACGCACAAATGCTTTGACTTACCAGAACTACGTAAACAGCCATGCTATTGCATTTTATTTTCAGATTCAAAATAGCTTTTTACCAGCACTTACAGTTCTTCTTCCGACACACAATATGAGACCACTACGCTTCACTAGGTAGTTTCACAGGCACTCATTCCAGATCCCCCATACAAAAACAACTACGGTCACAAATCCTTTTTCTATATTTACACCAAAATTTGGAATGACATTCCCCATCACATTCGAACATTATCATCCATCACATATTTCAAAAAGTCATATAAACTGTTTCTTCTTGGTAGTCATACTTGCACACACTGATTGTTCATATATTGTTTTTAGTCTTGTTTTTCCGTGTTTAATGTTTTATTTGTTTGTATCTGTCTAGTCAATAATAATGTCCTGTATAAATGTGCCGAAATTGTATTCATTGTTCTATGTCTATGTAGGTCTACAGGAACCTGCTGTAAACCAGTTTTTAAACTGAGTCAGGCCCGTTTATTGTAACTTAATTGTTGCTTTTAAATTTTCCTGTATAATAAATGAAACAGTTGCTCTGTTTGTCATCGATGTTGGACGTATCCGAGTCGTAGAGCTATATTGGCCGACATTAGCTTATTACAGTTATAATCAGTATCAGCTTATATGTCAGCCTATAAATTACAAGAAATTGCAATACAAAAATGCCAAACTACATTTCAGGTAATTCAGACAAAGTGTCAGCACTACATAAGTCTACCCACAAGTAGATTATCTTAGTTTTAGTAGTATATATCTTGCTCACAAAGTCAGACTATAGTTTGAACGATGTTTGGCTGCACAACATGAATTTGTGGTGCTTGTTTAGGGGTTCATTTCTATTCTTTTTTAATAAGCTTTAAGCGTTATTGTCAATTTCTTTGTGTTTGAATATAGTTCTACAGGTGTTAAAGTCTAGGTAATACTGTATGTGCTATGAAGTTAAACTTGGCCTGATATAAACACAGAGACAAGAAAGCAGCCGACTACATAGAGTTCACCACATTATTTTGTCAACATCACAGTTTGTTATGAGACATATGAATCTTGTCTGCATCTTTGTAATAAGAGTAAAACCACATAAAGCCATCTGAGTCTGTCATATATTTTCATTTAAAAAAATAAATTTATATCTATCTATATCTATATATATATATATATATATACATATATATATATATATATATATATATATATACACATACACACACACAAACACACACCATTACGGCAGAACACAGTTGAAATATGGACCGAATTGATATCCATTTCCTTTTTTTTTAAAAAGCCCATGAACTCCTTTCCCCCCTCCTCTAAGCAGCATATTCCCTTTCAACAGCAACCTCTGGCCATTAAACTCAGATTACACTATTAAAGCATTACTGCAAGAAACATTCTGCTTTGGCCAAAGTTCACTTCACTGGAAAGCAATACCTACCTAATGAATCCCAGAGTTAGACAGAGGGGGGCTGGTACAGTAAGAGACGTGAGAATGTTGTGAGACAGAAAGAGGTGAGCGAGGGGTGAGTAGGAGAATCAAAAAAGATTTGTAGGTCTCCATGAATCAGAGTAAAATACAGAGTTAGAAAAACAAGAGACAGGATGAGTAAGAGTTTCCCAAAAAGAGTACAGCAAGAATCAGAGTTTAAGCGTAGGTTTACATGGAGGGCTGATGAGTCAATTTCTCAGTATTCTTGTCACTTAAAGGCCCAAACTACACACGTTAGGAAATAAGCTGATACAGACCCATGATAGCTTCAAAGTGCAGAATAGGCAGGAGGAATCAGTGACACACACTGATATATTACAGCCTGTATCTAGCTTGAATCAGCTAAAACTGCTGAGTTTACAATTGAGCCCTTGTGCATCCACAATAATCCACTATTGGATCGGAGTGCAGCTTCTCAGAATGCTTTGCACAAAGTTTCATCAATATGTATTACAATACAATAAAATGGACTATGACCTGCCAAAGCCAAGGAAACAGACATAAATACACACATTCATTCACACAAGAAGACTTTTAAAAACAGACTAAGATACTTCCACTCAACAGTGTTGGGGACAAAGGTTTTGGGTTGGATTCAAGCCCAGGATTGTGTCCGAGCAAATGAGCCCCCACAGTCTACAACAAAAATGGTACCGGTGCCAAACAGCTCCATATTAAGCGTTGAGTTGCAATGGAGTTACACACTAGTGGTTGATCCAGTCTGTTAAAGCCCTGTCAAGTGACAAGCATCTGGCCTTTTCATATTCTCAATATGTGTTAATGTGTCAAGGATACAGCTGAACTGTGCTGGTAAATTGGGGCCACAGTGAACACAATGCAATAAAACCACAGGTGAAGTAACATGCAAGAAGGAAGGTTTTTTGGCAGCAGTCACAAAGTTTGTCCATTTGACAGCCCAGTTAGCAAATAATCTACATCTGCTCTGATGACATTATACCTGAATCCAACAGTTGAAGTGCCAAAAGTGTGGCTGCAACCGCACTCTACAGCGGCATTCACACTGCAAGGGCTGGGCAATATATAAATATTTAAGATAAGATGTATCTCTCTCTCTTTAATCCTATCATGTAATTTTAGAATATTCTGAGTCACAATACACTATCTTCAGATCTAAACCAAACTAAGAAGCAATCTCAATTGACGCTGGCTCTGCTCTCACAGCTGGCTCAACCCAGCATGTCAGACTTTTCCCAGAAGGATTTCTGCAATCCTAAGCAATGCTAGTTTAACCCATTTTAATCAATACCAACAAAACACTTGAACAATTTCCCAATCACAAACAGATACCATGATGATGTCTCTTATGCAATACTACTTGTCCTGGTCTTAGTTTGACAAAAAAAAACAATTTGTTTTCCGAGTTCCATCAATGCAACACTGCCCTGGCAGCAACAGTTTGACATCAATTTGACGCAGCACAAACACCGCCGAGAAGATAATATTTGGAGACTGAAGAAAGACAATGGAGAAAAGTACTTCTTAACACACTTGCTCTCACACTCACCTGACAGGTCCACTGATGCCGGCTCCCAACTTTTGTGTCCAGTTTATGTTGTACTCGTCTAGAATGGATGTCTCCTGTTGGGAAGAGAAACCACACCAAACAGTTTATCGTTTGAAAATATATAAGTAACAAACTTTTGTGCAGAAATGGTATGTTTTACTTTCAGTTATCAGTTTCAGTTATTTACTATCAGTTATGCAGATTCAGTTATCAGCATAGTTTATGTCATGCACTACAATCAACAACCCACTGCCACCCACCCCTGTGACAAAGAAAAGAAAGGAAAATTTCTGTACTACAAGGCCCATTCCCAATCATTGTCAGTACCTAGAGTATCAACTGAAACTCCTATTTAGCATAACAAAGACTTTCCATATGATTTTTAAACTAAATTCATAAGATGCACTTACAAAAGAGTTTGTCAGATTCTACTGAGTAAGTCTAGGGGTAAGTTTAGCCACTGCTTCCTATAAAATGACAAAAAAAAGAAGAAAAAAAAAGGATGGGATGCTACCTCGGAACGGGGGAAGCACTAGGAGACATCCTCTCTAATTAACTGAGTTGAAAAATAATAGAATGGAGTTCTTAGAATTACACTTGTGCTGGATTTGAATAAATTTTTGGTTTGACAATATCTCCAACTTTGTGCTTTATTTAAGTAAAGACTGTTAAGTGAACAATCCTCTGCTTATACTTTAAGTTACCAAACTTAAGATTTAGATCAAATTATGAATTTGTTTTCCTTTTTCTGTCTGTCTCTCCTTTCCTGAGAATATATCAGTCTTGGCCAGTACAATGAAGTTAATTGTGTGCCACTGCCAACAGACGCCATCATTTCTTCTCCCTCTCCTCCCTATCACTGCCCTGGTCTATTATACGCAGCATAGGACGAGGGGCTTCTCAGCTGTCACAACTACCCAGGGGTCTGTACCATAAACTTCATATCTTTGAAGGATCTGACTTCAGTATGCCAAACATTGGCAGAACTGGATAATGGTTCTTACGAAGCTGGTTACCAATTAAACAATTTGTTTAGAGTGTGCCAGGGTCTTGATACCTGTCTGTGAAACCAAATGTTAGCTAGCTAACCTACTAATCTTGGGTCATTCGTCATGCCTCAGTGTGTGTGTGTTTCTGTTCTCAGTGCTGACCCCTAGATACATTCTGCCCCCAACTGTAAAATCAAGGGGTCAGGGCCACTTGGGATCACATTTTACTGCCCGGGCAGTGACCCATTGAGGGGAGCAAGCCAGGAACAAATCCCAGAGCCAGGGTGCATGGAAATATTGCCAGTGAGACCATGACCATTTTAGACAGATCCAAGATCCACAGTAATGTTTATCAAGAGTAAAACTTGCCATAACACATTGTTCATGAGTCACATTTCTACACAAAAACACTTGTGCTGTCTCAAGAGATCCATGTGTTATAGGCCTACTATGACACAAGATTCAAGTGTAATTTACTGCAGTCTTCATTAGAATCATTATTAAGCAATTAAGATCATTTTGACAGAAGTAGGCCCAACATTGAAAATCATGTTGTACATAACCCAAATACAGTTGTCAATCTGCAATAACCTCCAATCCCAACGTCTCAATGATAACATTTCCAAAATCAATGTTAATGGTTGCAGTTTCACTTGTTTACTTCAAACTTCAGTAAATCAAGACCAAACGCCATTACTAATTACATAAGTGAAAACTACTGCATTGTCTACTTGCATGAAAATCTACATTTGATTTGTTTAAAATTACCTTGATGAACTTGTCTGCGTTGTTATCCTCCGACATGGTGCTGTGCTCTGAACAGATGAAGTCTGCCTCCTTAATCTCAGACAGTAGACACAAAGCGTTTTTCTCTGACCTTCACAAAGTTTCGGTCCTTCAACCCTGGGCTGGACCAAGGCTCGTTATATTACCAATAATTACAGTACAAGGCCATTGGGGCAAAAATGATATTCGGCCACCGATCAGCCAAAGCCGAATTTTCGTTCACTTGAGACCTGAAGCCCACCAGCCGGTACGATGTAACGTTAACGTTAGATCAGGCCAACAGGGCTCACAACCTCGGGGTCCGACTCGTTCTTCCAGTCGTCTTACATTCACTGTAGTGACCATGTAGATGGCCAAATTTGGAGCAAGGTGACCAGAAAAGCCGAAGAGAAGTCCAATGTGGACTAGACCACCACTTTTGGAGGCGCACTGAGCATGGGACAAGAAGTGTATTTTTAGCCGGCACAATGAGAGCAGTGCTCTGCTAACGCTGCGAAGACACTAGGGACTGACTAAATTGCTCGCCTGCTCGCAAATTAAGCTAGTGCCACTCCATCCCGCGGTCAGGGCAGATGATCACACAACAAAGGCAATCGTTAAAGATAAAGTAGACCATAGATACTATCTGCAAATCACCGATACTATCCTCGATTAGCGCTGGGTTGAACTGACACGACGAGCACACCGTGTTCCCAGAAGCACAGTAGCCTATTATGTCGTCGAGCCGAGCCTGCTAACGGGCTAGCCAGTTAGCTCAGGGGCAAGTTCGTTTTCCAGCTCTACTTAAAGCCACATATATTGACATTCTTCCGTAAGACAGTGTAATAAAAAGCAGCGCTCGTACAGAACAATAACACCATATCAGTGGTGGAAAGGGCAGGGTTAATTAAGAATGTTTTCTGAGGTGACCAAGGAGATAGCTACACATCTCTGGACTATTTTGCTAATCCCATAGCTGCTTGTCAGAGGGAATACACAACCCGAGTCGGCACTACGCAATAGCAGTCCGTGCTGAACGCCTGATGAAAATAACCGACAAGTTTTGTAAATTCCGACAATATATGGATTAGCATTGTTTTTCTGCCATGACATTTGTATTTTTGATGCGTGTATTGGTCAGTACATTTTTAAAGTGGACTGTATCAAATTTTGGTTTGATTGAAAATTGGAAATGGACTTTGATGGGTCCTTATCATGGTCCTTATAAGGTCCCAGTTTTCTTTTTAAAAATGAACTTTATTAACAATTAACTTTTTGCACAAACAATAAGGCAAACTTGAAATGCAATATTGAAATATTGGTGCATAACACATTAGAATAAAAACAAATTAAAATAATCAAGTTTGAGGTCCCTTGCCTGTTGGAAAGATCTTACTGCATTTTTCTTTTCCATAAAGTTCAAAGCAGTTAGAAGGTAATCAGCTCTCTTTGAATTGATGTACTTTGGAGTTGTCCTGGAGAATCTTGTTTTATTAATGAAAAAAATTCCCAAAAGAAGAATACAGTTAATCAGAAGTTATCAGTAAGTACAGATGCATCAATTACATCATCACATAAAAAGAGTGCTAAAACAAATTGTTGGAGCAATTACACCACTTTGTTTTGTTTATATAGGCTACCATGTTGGTTATGCTAATTAATCTGCAGTTTTATGTTTGAGCACTGGGTGGAGCATTGCCTTTGGGAAGTCATAAAGGTAATCAGCCACAGGTACACAGGTGTGTGGAAAAAGGGGAAAGCATACAGCTTTTCACCGTGTCAGTGTGTGTCATTGTTTGATTTGTTTGACGAGTTAAATAAATGGGTCACAGCACCGAAATGCAGACAGATTGTGGACATTGATTATTGGCACGGAGAATACGCGTCCAAGCAAGTTCCCCTCTGGTCCCACCTCATGGCCTAATGTAGGAGTTGGTAAAAGACTCGACACAAATATTGTAGTGTCTAACCAATCATGTCAGTCATCCCACAATGTTTCGGTGTATCTGAAGGAGAAGAATGAGGTGTTTGTGGTTTCTATATCATTTTACAAAAAGTGCAAACACTTATTAAAAATGTAATTTAATATGAAGAAATTCATTGCAGGGGTAAATAACATTGATCAGTTTGAAACACTTTCTTCACTTTTGGAGGGACAGGGTATCGAATATAGTTTGTGCGCAAAATAACTATTTAGAATTTTATTTTCATTGAAGTTAAGATATTTCATTATAAGAGAGGTGAGGTATGTGCAACCAAATGAAGGAATGCAAAAAGACTCCTCACCAACATTTTGATAACAGTGGAAAAGTCAAACTGATATTTCGAACAGAAGAACATTGCCTTTAAAAATGTTCAGATATTCTTTACCATCCATTATTAATAATACTACAGGGTTTTGTTTGTGTGCAAAACTCATCTGTTGTTCCAGATAGGTGTCAGGGTAAAGTTGTGATTAAAAAGTAATTCCCAAAGAAATTATAAAGTCACAACGCAAGACACATACAATACCACAAACACATGCATCTGAGCTTTCTTAAATGCAAAGACTCAATATAGGTCTTTTACTGTATGTCTTATGTTACAAAAAATGACTGAAGGCATGAATTAATGCAGCACAATGGGTGCCAGGGCCTTCTCCTATGCTAACTGAAATGATAACTCATTTCCCTCTCACATCCACAGGACATTACAGAATGCAAATTAGCTCTTGAAACCCATCTTTTTAAACTAGCTCATTTAAACTGCAACAACTGTGTCTTATTTTACACTGACTTTATTGCTGACCTATATGCTCTGTTGCTTATTGCACATTGATTTTTTTAATTGATGTTATCCTGCTGGTGCTTTGTTGCATATTGAATGTTTTATTACTGATCTTATGTGACGTAATGGTGACATTGAGTGCCATGAACGGTACCATTAAATAAAATGTATTATTATTATTAGCATAAAACAAACTGTTAGTAGTGCTTGACATGTGGATGAAATGGAAAATTATAAAAGGCATCTGACATGTAGACATTTTCCTTTCATGAAGTGTGCAGCTAATATGGTCCTTAAAGAGACTAACTGGAAAAAGTAATTTACAAGTTATTTCAAAGTCATTGAATGTTACTGAAAAATGTCATTACATTCGATCCTAAAAAGTTGAAAAAGGGCATTGAAGATTTATATGTCTTTAAAAGAAATGGGATTTCGATTGAAGACAAATGTTGAATTGGCCATTTTTATTTTATTTTGTATTTAATTTATTATTAAATTATTGTATTATGTATTCTACTTATAAATTGAATAAACAAACGTTTCTTTTAAAAAAAAAGAAACTGATATCAAAAGTACCATATTGAACACAAAATATAGACTGGTAAAAGGAAAAAATAAGAGAAAAGTCGTTTTGAGATTAGATTTAGATTCATTCGCGAAATACATGTTAAAATCGATAATTTCAGGGGGCTAATGTTTGGGGAATAATTTTGTTTGGGAGAATCATATATCAGGATTGTCGAGGTCAGACCAGTTATTTGCAAGATGGGAATACCTCAAACAAAGTGTCATATTTATCAAATAGTCTATTTAGTAATGTATTGTAATGTAGCCATCAATATGCAGCAAGCAGTGTGTAAATAGTGTGTTTCTATGCGACAGCGCCTGAGTGTGTGGTGTGTTCGCCGGCTCACGTGGATGCCACAAAACAGCCGTAGAGGATTCATGGACTTCCTGCAAATAGTGCCATGTTGTATGTGTAATTTTGCAAAACAGATGAGATCTAAGTTTCTTTTGGTAGATTGGATTAAATAGGACCACGATTTATTTTTATTTCTTAGCAGATTGATGGTTGTCAAAGAACACAGTATGGGAATATTTAGTTATATGTTATGAGCCGTTACGCCTTTCATATATATCCCTCCGCTGTTTTTTGTCCCCTTTCAGACTGTTTTGGTCTTTTCGCTGTTAGCAACGGAAAGAACCCGAGATAGCTGTAAACCCTATTTTGAGATAATTTATTTGTTAGGATTACTCAACAAATTGACAAGAGGTGTAACACCGATGTTTATTTTGGAAGAGTGATTGGCGCGTGTTGCCTTTTTTAAATATATTTTTTTTTCCGTTTTAATTGGAATTGTAGATTGCTAATTTAGATAGCAACTGTTGGCGAGCTAGCTAGCTAGCTTCTTAGCATAGCATCTTCCTCAAGAGGCACGTTGACATTACCCTGCTAGCTAGCCAGATCTTAGGACTGCTAACCTTAGCGAGCTGTCACACAATCACACATCGTTTCATCGTCAAGAAATTGCGGTGTGAAGCTGGTCGTTTTAAGACGCTGTCTTTTATGGGATCACCATGTCAATGAAGGCCGGTGGAAATCGCAGCAAGCCCGGCGGTGGCAACACCGCTGGTGCCGCCGCCTCCGGTGCCGGAGGAAGCGGCGGGGGTAGACAGAATCTGGGCAGGTCAGTGCAATTAAAACGTTAATTTAGCGAAATAAAAACACAGCAGCGGGAGTTAATGTGGCCAATTTTCAGTACCTGTACACAGTCAACTCCAACAGTGGCAGTTTTGAGAGATGACATTCCCGGATAGTGGTCCAAAACTAATATGCGTTTCTGAACGTTATGTGGGCCTTGCGACGTGTTGTGTGGCTCCTAGCGTAGCTAACGTTATGCAGTTCAGCTAGCGAGGCCTGTCTGCTTACCCAAATGTTGCAACTTCGACGTAACGTTACCTCCTCTTGCACGTTAAATAAACCGTACCATTTGGTCTCTTATAATGTAGTAAGACACGTTTGGCTGGACAAAATATTTTCCCACATGTGTGTAGCAGTGATGCTGCTTGCCAATGTGCTGGTATCAGTTTACTATCAGCTTGGAGTCAATTTAACTAGCGTTAATTAGCAGTTTGACAGCCCATGCCTGTGATTCAGTGCACTTGCTAACAGGACAGCCTGGCGACGTTTCAACCTAAGAGACTGCGATGAAACAGCTGTGTTTGTTTTTCATTTCACTGTCACCTAGGTTGGTAAGTTACCGCAACATTGCTGCAACGGGTTTGCCAAGAAATGATATAAACCGTGTGGGCGCACGAAATAAAGGGGCGGGTGAGGAGGAGAAGGGGGAATTATAGACCGACGGGCTTTCAACCTTGACGTTGCTGCTCGTGTAAAATAATGTCCTTGGAACATGACATTTCTGTACATGTCGTCCTAAGATAAAGCTAACACACACTGTCAGTGCAAAAGCTGCATGCTTATCGTGATTTTGGTTGTGTTAATATGGCCAGGCTTCTATTCACCGGTCACTAGGACAGTACGTCCCATTCATTGCGTAGGATTTATCCATTAAGGCCGTGCGAAGATATTGTAAAATACGATAGGACCAATTGGACTGATGCACACAAAGCCGTCCTATTTCAGTTCGACATTACTTGGGTAGGTTTTATTATGACAGTGTTCAAGTGAGCATGTTACCAATTTACTACAACTGATATAATGTAGGGATAGTGGCCATTGCCTACATGGAATCAAGTATGAATACCTGGCCATGTGCCAGCTGCTGAACAAGGTGCATTTTAGGACATGCTTGGAAAAAATGTAGCCTACTGAGTGTTTGGCTCGCAGCCTGTTGATTATTCCAGCCAGCAAAATGTCCTGGATCTGGAATCTGTGGGAAATTTTAAGAATCTACATTGCATTCAAATTTGTAATAACAAATATAAGTGTAGATTACATTTGATAATTTGTGTTGATGATGATTCCTGGGATTCCCCTTTAACATGTGCAACAGCAGTTCTGTACAATCTTAGATTTGCAGCACCACCTCCAGAGATTCAGTCTACAGTTGCCCCATTAGAGAGCACGTTGTTTCAGTATGCTAGCAAGAACTTCATAAACTTGGTGAGTTTGACAACAATGCCATTTTTTTCTTTCAGGGGAAGACACAGTGGTAAAGGTCCCGCAGCAGTAAGTAGCCTACTCTCATGAGTCAGTGGAAAATAGCTTCAATGCCACATAGCATGTATCATCAGAAGTTTGGTGTACCTGATAACTGATAACCTGTAACTTAGGGCTGGGCAATATATCTATATTATATCGATATATGAGACTAGATATCATCCCAAATTTTGGATATCGTAATATGACGTGTTGTCCTTTCCTGGTTTTAAAGGCTGCATTACAGTTAATTGATGTAATTTCCTGAATTTACCAGACTGTGTAGCTGTTCTATTTGCCTTTACCTACTTAGTCGTTATATCCACATTACTGATGATTATTTATCAAAAATGTTATTGTGTAAATATTTTGTGAAAGCACCAATAGTCAACCCTACAATATTGCCGAAATATCAATGTATTTGGTCAAAAATATTGTGATATTTGATTTTCAACATATCACCCAGTTTTACTGTACCTTATTAAAGAAGGGAAGCTGCTTTATTGAAACCCATACCCTGGATTAGTGCTCCTTTTGTTCATGCTGTGCAGTCATTTGAATACAATGTCATGTTTTTGTAAGGCATGCAATTTAGTTAAAATGTTGCACAGAATGGACCTCATAGAAAGCATAAACCCAGTATTTGGATATCTGTTTATTGTTGTGCATTATGAATGGAACACATGTCCAGTAGGTGTCACCTCCCTGTGAAAGCCTATTTAGCACAATTGTTCTTTGCAAATGGGGAACACCAGACTTTAACTTGTGTTTTTCCTTTAGGTCATTTTCAATGGTGTATATGCAAATATGAGGATGGTCCATGTCTTGACTTCAGTGGTGGTATGTTAACTGTGTGTCTGTCTTTAGTTTTTTTTAGATGATGTTCCAGATATGTCTTAGCTTGGCATCGCCAGACTAATTCGCAAATGCGCATTAGTCTGGAACCTCTCTGTTCATTTTTTTATTCCCAAGGGGCATCATACGGCACAGAACAAAATTCCTCTGGACTCAATTGAATAGACCTACAACCAATCAGAGAAACGGAACGTGACCTACAACCAATCAGAGCAACCAAACAACATAATTCTGAGCGACACATGCAAGTTGAGGCGGTTCTTGGTCGGTTTTGAAGCAGAAAAAAATGGCTGCCTGGTCACAAACTTTTTGAAATTATAGCTAAACAGTACATTAAAACGTGTTTCTGAAAACATTTAAGGCCAGAAATAGAAAATACAGTAACACAATCTTGATTCATATTTGATCAGAACTGCCTAGTTAGACGGTTTGATCTAAGTTTCTTGAGTCTGGTGCGTTGCGCTGGACGCCAGTTACGTTCAGTAACTACGTTCGGTTAGCCTGACGCTCCGCTGTCAGTCATCTTAAACCCACCCATGTGAGAAATTTTTTTGTGATTGGCCCGTCCAGGTTCTGTCCGGCGGGAAAAAACTGCCTGAATGGGAGGGGGGGGCAGACGTATCTGCAGGAAATGAAACTTGAGCTTGCAGATCTGTCTGGTTTCCAGGCTAGCTATGTTTAGTATGTCCTTCTGAATTTTATCTTCTGTGTAATAACAATAATGAATAGAGAAATAAGCAGTTACAAAAAAAACTAGTTTGAAACAACCATGTGAATCTCGCTTACTCTCAATTAATTTGTAACAGAAGTATGTACTGCAGTCTGTCTTTCACCACATGCTGGTTCTTCAAAATGTCTACGCTGCTATAAACAAAGCCTGTGTGATCTGTAGAGACAGCTGGTTGCATAAACAAAGCAGAGCTTTATCAATCATTTTTTTCTTTTTCACAGCAGATGGGTTTTTGAGCTTGTTTTTGAATGTGTAAATTGACATTGGCACTGAATGAGTGTTGCATATAGTGAATAATGATAGGCCTATTCATTTATAGGGGACCAAGTGTGAGCTGAAAGTGAAAAATGGAACAATCTATGAAGGAGTATTTAAGACGTACGGTCCAGAGGTAAGGGTCACACACAATGTGCAATGTTCTTTATAGGCGCCAACATGGAGCTAGATCTGTAAAGTCCTTAGTAGCAGTACTAATAATTAAGGTTAACTATGCTGGTAAGATGGTGCCCAGCCAGCACTCAATAGCAGTTTCACCCCTGAGTTGGCTTGGATAAAGTTTTCCCTTTTTATCTTTCCTTTTATGGAGGAGAGGTATGTGGCCCTTCATCTTCCCTTTTAGGTTGAATTACTCTCTAATCTTTTCCCTGTGGGGGGAATTTCATTTTGCACCTGCTTAACCTGAGCAATGGTAGACGTTTCTGTCCAGTTCACTTGGCAGAGGCTTGGCTTTAACTTCAGTTCTTGATGGGATGTCAGTAACATACGTTATCCCATGTTTTCACACCTAACAGCAGGCAAGATATTTATGCATGTTGTATTTCCCAACTTTTTTTATAAGGTTGTGTGACTCTAATGTAAATAAATCAATTTGATTTGGTGTGCTTGCACAGGTAGCCACATCACTTCGTTTTGGGACCAAAACAAAGCCTCACATTTGGCTTTTATTACCACAGTGTAGCAAGCTGAACAGTCAAACATGCTGAAATATTCAATACCCCTCTGTATACCATCTCTTAGTCAACAATGTAATGTTTGGTTGCAGGGCTTGCGTTTTCAATTTTCTTCTATAATATTATACCAGTTGTTGTATAACTTCTTGTTTTGACGAAATTTGAGGTCACAAGCTCCTCCATCTGGCACGGATGCTATTAAATGAGCAGAACTCAATTAATTGTTGTCAGCCAAAATACCTAGAAAGGATTTTTTTTTTTTTCTTCTGTAGTTCAGCAAGCATTTTGATGTGCCATGCTAGGCCAAAATTCCAGGTTTTAATTCCAATTAAACACACCAAGTGATTTAATTATGTCCTGTTTTCTTTGGTTGTACTCATCAGGAATATTTTTTTTATTATTATACATTCATCTATATCTTTTTTTTTTTTTTTTTATTTTCCAGAGCCCAAGATACTTACTTTGTCTGATTGCCTAAATGAAAGATATTTATAATTCAGAATGATATAGCATAGAAAAAAACAGCAACAAGCTGAAACCAGAGAATGTTTGGCATTGTTGCTTAATAAATTGACTTAAAAACTTTAACAATGGTTGACAATTTCTGTCCAGCTACCGATACGCAGTGTTGGGCAAGTTACTTCCAAAATGTAACACATAGATGACTAGTTACTGTCATTTGAGGGTAATTAGTTATATCACAATATTACTGTCTCTGAATTATAATGCTTTACACTACTTTTGCATTACTTTTGAGTTACTTTCACAAAAATAACAGCGGGAGTTTGAATTGGCAGGTAGCTTGTGAATTTCACCACTGGATCGATAAAGTCTCATCTTTATCCACTTATAATATTTTGTATAATTAATATGAATATGCAAAGTAACTAAAGCTATAAAAATAGAGAAGGAAAACGTACAATAGGCAAGAAGGAGAAAATGAAAATACTCAATTAAAAGTACCTTACAGTTGTATTGAAGTACGGCCTAGTTACTTTCCATCACTGATAAAATACAAATGATATTTACGCGTAGCAAGCCTAAACATTAATTCCCGACATGTTTATATCTGTCAGCAGCTCGGACACGCTACTGTCCGCGCTGACGTACCGTCACCTGTTGGGACACAGATGTTATCCGTACCGTCTCCGGTTCTGGCTCTGACCACGGGAACATTGACGGGACAGCTTGCTTCAACGCAGCGTAATAACTCCTGAAAATAATATCCATCTCGCAAATGTATCTGTCTCTGCAGTCATCTCAGTCATCGAATACAGCAACAGGAAATAATACTCACGGCTTTTTTTTTTTCCTGTGAAGAAATGTTTCGCGGTATTGTTGAATTCTTAAAAAAAAAAAAAAAAGAAAACACTAAATGTTGCGTTAAAATGCGTTGTAACTCGCGTTACTGAGATTGTAACGGGTATAATATTACCGAAATTTAATTGGTAATGCATTATATTACTGCGTTACAGCAAAAAGGAATACATTACTGTAATTGCGTTACTTTTATAACACGTTACTCCCAACACTGCCGGTACGTTACATTGTTGGGATGAAAACAATACATGCTCTTGGTTCTACATGTCCCATGGTTCCTTTTCTCTTCTGTAGATAGTTATGCTTTTGCTGTATTTCAGATTCCCCTTTAATCCAATTTAACATAACTTTCTTCCTTTAGTGTGACCTGGTGTTGGATGCAGCCCACAGAAAGAGCCTAGAGCCAAGCATAGCTCCCCGGAAAGAGGATATTGTGGAGAGCATCATTTTCAAGGCCTCAGATGTCGTAGTGGTGACCTTCAAAGATGTGGACCTGAATTTCGCCAGGAAAGGTACTGAGAGCATTAATATTATCTAGGTACATCAACAGCAGCCTTTATATACATAGTCTTAAAACCCCATGAAGCATACACAATGTAACTAGTTAAGTTTGTCACTTTGTATTCTTTGCACATTCAGAAAAATAAACACATGCCAGAGTAAATGCCCATCAGTGCATATACACAACGTTTTGATCTGTTTCAGTCTGTATGTACTACCTTTATGTCACAGAGGCTTTGCCACGAGTTAAATCTTGTCTGCTCTGAGTGGCCAGTCACTGAAGACTAATGTGATCTATTGATTTGCCTGAAGGTTGCCCTGGTGCACCAAGGACACTCAATAAAGGCCGAATGAGTCTTCTTCATCTAATTAATCTTGACCCATCCAATTCTTCTTTGAACGATAATGGACAGTGTGGGAGGGTTTAATTTTTGTGAAAAAAAATTGTGAAATAGTGTGAGGGTCTCACCACATGATTCACAGACATAGCACTCTGTGTGTGTGTATGTATGTATGTGTGTGTGTGTGTATATATATATATATATATATATATATATATATATATATATATATATATATATATATATATATATATTCAATAACTGTATACTGACTAGAAATTTCACAAGGGTTTGCAGAAAAGTAAAACATCTAAAGCACCATTGCTAATGTTAGTGATCCTATGTTACTAAGTCAACAAGGCAGTTTATTATTTCTACAGATAGTGTACTGGTCAGAAATGTCATTTTTGTTTAGAAGGTACTGTACATGTGTTTTTCATCAACTTAATAGCTTAAATAAGGGAATGTGGGGAGTCTGCTAAGTCTAAAAAAAACGTTATAAAAAACGATCCACTGTTGGTGTGATCATTCAGTCAGTCCATCTTCTGACTCTGTCATATGTCTTTCTCTCCTCTCCAATGGTCTAGTCTCCTCTGACACAGGTAATATATGGCTATTTTCTCCTCTTGCACATCTCTGTATGCACTCAAACTAATTTGTGAATCTCCTAGGCTTGGGTCTGATCTGTTGCCACCTATTGCTGCTTTTTAAATCAAACTTGATGATTGAATTTGGGGATCACAGCTTTCACATAATCTAAGAATTAAATATTTGACCCAGGTCAGTCTTGCTCTGTCTTTTCACCAGATCCTATGTTGTTTTTCAACTGGATATTCCTGATAAGTCCAACCTCTATCATACACTGTTCAGTTAAGCTTTTACTTTAGAGGTCAGCAGATGCTAAAGCCTTGGACATTATAAGTATGGCTTTATGTTAATTTAAGAGTAATCTGGGCATGTGTGAGAGATGTACAGCTAATGGTGTAAAATGTTCAATGTAGTAAACTAACACCTATATTTGTTTTAAAGGTCCCATGGCATGAAAATGTCACGTTTCTAAGGGTTTTTTAACATTAATATGAGTTCCCCCAGCCTGCCTATGGTCCCCCTGTGGCTAGAAATGGCGATAGATGTAAACCAAGCCCTGGGTATCCTGCTCTGCCTTTGAGAAAATGAAAGCTCAGATGGGCTGATCTGGAATCTCCTCCTTATGATGTCATAAGGAGGAAGGTTACCTCCCCTTTCTCTGCTTTGCCCGCCCAGAGAATTTGGCCCGCCCATGAGAAAGAGAGAGACATCATGGCTTGAAAACAAGCAAAGTGGCAGTTGGTCAAGGCCACACCCCCACCTTCCACCTTGCCCCCCCCCCCTCATTTCCTCAGCAGGAAAGCTCATTGTGGGACTGGCTCTAGTGGCTGTAATTCTGCACCAAGGCTGAATTTCGGGAAAGAGACTTCAGATACAGTATTAGGGGACCACTAAGGCCTATATAAAAGCATCCAAAAAGCAGCATGTCTTAGGACCTTTAAACTAACACTAATACTTATTGTATTTGTTTTTAACAGTAGCTTTAGTTTTAAGCTGTCATTTAAATTTGTTTTTAAATTAGATAAAATATAGTTTTAACTAATTAATTATTGTATGGTTTAGGCCCAAGCACGTACTGTGTAGCCAGCCAGCAATGGAACCCTTGTAGCAATGACTCAATCTTAGAAGAGAGAAAATAATTTTTGTCTTAACTTAGCTTTCAGAGCATTGTGTTCTTTTCCTAAACAAGGGGTTCTGCTACGGGTCTAAATTTCAAACCTTACTGAACCAAAGTTCAGTTCAAATTAGAGATTAGAGAGGGGAAATTATAAACATGCGTATGATTCCATTGAAAGCAACATATTGAAAACTCACATTGAGCACTAGCACCTTAATTAGCTTTCTAAACATTATATTAAAAATGTAATTATGTCAAGGTGTTTAATTTTGGCCATGAAGTGCTTTGAAGTCATATAATTGACTACAATCTAAATGCATGTTTGCTTATCCCTCACTATGCCCACATTTGATTTGTAATCTTCCTATTTTATGTACGATTCCCTTGATGGACAGAATGCATAGAGCATACCAACCACCTCTACTAATATAATTCAGGCCTGTTAGCCCAACTGTGTGCATGATGCAAATCTAGCATCTCTGAACTTGCTCTGTGCCAGAAATGCTTAAATGCGCTATGTATTGTGGGATGAGTTGGGATGGTTGATGTAACTCCAGGTGACTGATATGCTTGATGCACGCAGTCCATTGGTGCCAGTTCTGAGAATGTGAGAGCAGACTTGGCTGACATGAGATCAGATTTCCTTTCAAATAATTGGGGTTGTTCTTTGAGCAAGCCTGTCCCTGGTGTTCATTGAGCCAACCAAAGTATTCTGTAAGTTAACTTAATTAAAGTGAATGGTCCTTAATGTATGGACTATCATTGGCCCCAAGTAGACTTTTGTACATGTGAATGTTGTCTTTCAAAGTGTTACCATGGTGATGCGTAATAAATTAAGTGGGGGGAAAAGACAGGCCTTTTAGACTCTGTGTTACATGCATTCATTTTCGGATGACATTTTGCCATCTGAAAATATTGTAGCACCTTCTTCATTTAATGAGTACATTTTGTTACAAGCTCAGACTGTAATTGTGGACTAGCCTTTTGCCTTTCTTGACAAGTCTGTTTTCATATTCTTGCTCCCACTGTCCGAACATTTTATCCTTGTTAACTTTACCAAGGCCAGCTCAAGCATAGCTCAGATTTTTTTGAAATGATTTTTTCCCCCAATCCAGTTGGACTCATGTCTGGTTGTAAGTGGGTGTGCCTCCATATAAACCTTTGCTGTGAGAGCTTGTGGCAGAAGCTCCTGAGCTGTGTGTGTAATGTATATTTTTGTGTGCGCTGCAGACAACTTCACAGATACAGCAGTGAGCAGTAAGATCAATGGCGAGCATAAAGAGAAGGATCTAGAGCCCTGGGATGGAGGAGAGACCCACAACTCTGACAGCCTTGAGTCCCTGGATACAGATGTGGTAAGGATACAGACAAAAACACAGCAAATGCATTGATGCTGCACTTAGTGAGCACATAATCTATATAGACCTGCATATGATGACATGATGTAATTTTGACAGTAAAATAAGTAAACGGGTTGTGTTATCTCATCACAGCATTGATAGATTGTTAATACGGCTTTTGTGAAATTCTCTCTCTCTGCTCTTCTCTCTCTCTTTGTATTAGTCAAACGGGTGGGATCCCAATGACATGTTCAAGTACAACGAGGAGAAGTATGGTGTCTTGTCTACATATGACAGCAGCCTGTCCACATATACGTAAGCTTCTCTGTGTTCATATGTCTCTCTCTGCACGCATCACTTTGTTCAAAGTATTTATTTCATTAGAATATGCAGCGTTTCCCACAGATTAGAAAGCAATTTGTGGCGTTGGGGGGGAACACTGATATGTACACTTTTGTTGCATTTCCTTCATATAAGTAATCTACATGTCATGCTCCTATAACGCTATATGTAAAGCATATATTTAAAATTAAAGAATGTTTCTGCAAATCTTTTTATCATCTCTGGTTTATACCTATGCTTTTAATCTTCTTTTAGTCTGACATGCATGACAAAAGTTATAATTTGATATCAGGCCTTCTCTAGTCACTCCATCCCTCTGCTGCCCTTGTCTGACCGGAGCTTGTTTTCCAGGGTTCCCCTGGAGCGGGACAACTCAGAGGAGTTCCTCAAGAGGGAGGCGCGCGCTGCCCAGCTGGCAGAGGAGATTGAGGCCAGTGCCACATACAAGGCCCGTGTGGCCCTGGAGAACGATGAACGCTCTGAGGAGGAGAAATATACTGCTGTGGTGCGAGGGGAAAGGGAGACTCACACACTTAGCAGGTGAGAACAGGACATGCATACAGATTTAGGGCAAATACCGTATTGGTCCGAATATAATATAGTTTTATATTTAATACACCCACAACAACAGATGTCGCCAACAACACAAAACGAGTAAAACAAGTGTGTTTCCCTCCTAACTGAAGCGAGTCACCGTCCCTCACAGCTAGCTAGTGCCAGGGCCGGAAACATGGAGAGACACAGCGATTGTCTCGAGCACCTGAAGTCTCACCTGGACTCAAGCCAGCTTATGGTCGCGCTGCGACTCAGCTGTTCCAGTTGCAGAGACTGCCGCATCCTTGAAAGTTTTCTCATGTTGCCGTTTAACACTTGCTGTTCGGCAAACATTTTCAAGACATAAAGTGCACACAGCACCGTCCTTCTGAAACACGAAACCCCACCCTTCTGTCCATGAGGGCTGGAAAGCCAGAACATTAACTTTAGCTTTCTTAGCTAGTGGGCCTGCCATTGCCGACATACTGCTACCGAGCCCGCTCTGCCAGCAGCGTTACTATTAGCCTACTAACCAATAAGAGCAGAGGCAGAGTACGGTGGGTCTTTGCTGCATGCAGGGGATTCAAGTCAATCAAACTACCGTAAAAAACAGGTCTCGCAACTGTGAAAGTTGTAATTTAGCATGCGGATAAGCGAGTGCTTCAGCATTCCAACTGTGATTTCAACACATCTCTCTCTTGCACACATATTGCCAGCGTACCATTGGTTAAGATACTGCATGCCCATGATAAGGTTGCCAACTCCTGCTGTACAGTCACGGAGCTGGCCTGGCCTGTTTGCAAACTACATCTCCTGTAGGTATGTTTAAACATACATCATTCATGTTATATTGTTATAAATTCATCAATAAAATATTCCTTTCACCCTTTTTTTTGTAACAAATCGCAATAGGCTTATGTGTGGAAACTGACTATAAATATCATATGGGAGTGCTGATTTATCCCACAGATACTATGCAGGGTTTTTCCTGCATAGAGAAAGCTTTGGCGCCCCCCGCCAAAGAAAAATCTGCAGTGTCAAAGTGTCTGATTTTCAGCAGCCAGCCTCCCTCTCATCATCATCAATTCAGCGTTTTGGTACAGGTGGTTTTAACTCCTGATGCGAAGTGTAGTAGGCCTATGGGAGTACACATGAAAACCCTGAACAAGCAGCGTCGTTCCACGCCGTCTTTCTGCTGTGCCCCATTCACGTAGTGTGACTTTTTCACTATGAAGGTTAAATTCTGCAATTTATCTGCGGTTCACATGTATGCATGAACTGTGGTGGTCCGTTACACTGTAGGCTCAACATTACTTATAATTTTTTATCAATATAATGTAGAAAACATTACACTTCATAATGTTTTGTATCCATAACATGATTGTATTATTGTACAAATCAGCAGTAAAAGCAGTAGCCTATGTAAGTCAATCCTACATTTTTCAACTTGGGAGCAAAATGTGCTCCTTGGGGGAAAAAAGTAACCATAAGCCCTGTTCATACTAATTAAACAACTGGACTTTGGGATCAAGTGTAGTCTATCCGGCCCATGTCCCGGATGTGAAAGCCCCCTTACTGGGAATATTAAATACAATGAAATTCCATTATGTTTTGTATTTTGAATTGTTACTGTGGCTTGAGAAGCATATTCGAGCCTTGAAGGGAGACAAAGTATTTCTAGCAAATTCACTAAGTAGACAGCAGCTGCTCCCAGAACAAATACTTCCTTGGTAATTAAAGAAAACATGCTCATTTTGGCTGATGAGACGTACTTGGTTAAATGTAATACAGTGTAGAATTAATTTCTCCCCTTTATAACTGAACTGTGTGTGTGTGTGTGTGTGTGTGTGTGTGTGTGTGTGTGTGTGTGTGTGCGCAGAGAGAACAAGTACATTCCTCCAGGTCAGAGGAACAGGGAGGCGATGTCCTGGGGACTGGGACGTCAGAATTCACCTCGTCTGGCTCAGGGCTCAGCTGGACCATCAACTCCTCGACCAGGACCTCACGACTACAGTCCTAGCGCCGGGGCTGATCAGAGGGTGGTTAACGGAGGTATGTTTAATACATCACACGCAAAACTATGGTGTTACTTGCTACACCTATATACAGTACATAATGCGTACAGAGGTATAGATTTTTTTTCTCTCCCTCTGTTATGCCCTTCTGTGTAACTGAACTAAAGCCAGTGGTGACTTTTGGTTTAGTGTCTCTGGGATGTTCATATTTGTTGCTGTTAAATCATTTATTTATCATTCTTTACTTGTGTCAATTGAATAATTTTATTTCTACCTTGCCATTCTTACTCATATTTATTAATCTCCCACTTCTTCATATTCCTGCTATACCTTTGTTTTCCTCACCCTAACTGGTTGTTATCTGCCGTTTGTCATCCTTGATCATTTGTCCCTCCTTCTTTTAGGTTCATCCCATTGGCCCTCACCCTGTCCGTCTCCTTCCTCCCGCCCCCCCTCTCGTTACCAGTCTGGCCCCTCCTCCCTGCCTCCTCGGGCAACCACGCCCACCAGGCCCGCCAGACCCCCCTCTCGACCTTCCAGGCCTCTCTCTCATTCATCCCACCCCTCCTATCCCTCCTCCTCATCCTCCTTTTCCCACCATGGGCCCACATCGCCAGCCTCCACTCTGCCCAAACGCATGTCTTCAGAAGGTACCCACATCAGTGTGGAGTAGACCTGGGCAAAGGCATGAGTTGAAGGTGGATGGATTTAGCTCAGTATGGAAATGATTTTCCATAATAATCAGACTGAAAGACGCTAGAAGCGTCTTAAAAGTTAAATAAGGAAACTACTTTCAAAAATAAATTTGCCCAGGTCTAGTGTGGATCAACACAAATAGGTGAAGTTGCTTCTTCAGACTGATTTGGGGTCAGATTTGCAATTTCCACACCAATTGAAATTTTGAGGATTTGGTAAGCCCTTAAGCTGATCCTTTTTCAGTGCGTCAGGCAGTTTCACCTTGTCATGTGGGTGCACCACGATGTGTGCTGTGCTTTCTGTCAGCAAGAGTTAAACACCAAGGCACCAGTTTTTGAAATGTTTTCTGATGGAGCAGTCAAGAGGCAGATCTTAGCAGACAGCATAATATTTTAGCTAATTTAGGAATGTTGTTGCTGCTAAAGAATTGTAAAAAAAAATTGACTTGGCTAAAATTATAATAGCCTTAAACATTTCAAAGGCTTGATTGTTGCAATGTATTTTTTTTATTTTTTTTTAAATACAAAACTGCGAATATATGAATGAAGCGTGGTAAAGATACACACAGGAGTTTGAATTGGCCTTTTTTAAATGGTACATTACTTGAAACAACAGAATAAGTTGCTGCTCACATACAGTGCTTAACAGTGACATTTTCTGTTGTGTTGGCTCTGCACTCCAGCACATTGGATTTTAAATTATATCAATGAACATGAGGTTAAAATACTAGCTTTGCGCTTTAATTTGATGGTATTTACATACATATTGGATGGTCTGTGTAGGAAACATGGCTCCCTTGTTTGCCATTCTGCCATTTGACATTTTCTGCTTAAAACATTTAAACTCTTTTGCACCTCTGATTACACTTAGCAAGTGTGATCTGTTGTACCTGTAATGACAACCTCACATTATGGCAGCAAGGTGAGAACATCAACCACTAGAGGACATCAAAACAAGAGTACCAAGTTACTATTTAATCATGTCTAATTTAGGAATTTATTTTGAAACATAAGCAGGTGTGTTTCGGTTGTAGACTCACCAGTATCTTTTTCATTGTCCTAAAATTGGGCGGGGCATTGTTTAACAAGAGTTACCAGTCCTACTATGTTCACCTTCAAACTCAGTTAAAACTGCAAGTGAGCCCTTTAACTTCTTAGTCCTTGATTTGTGTTGAATCCAATGAGCTGGATTACTAAGCTAAAAAGTACTGCTGTCCAAATACTTATGGATCTTGTTGATACTTTTCAAATGTGTTTACAGTAAAATGGCAAAATATTGAACTGATGTTAAGCCAAAGATCAGTTTTGCACTGGGCTGTCACCTCTAAGACACACAATTTGTGTAACTGAACAAACAGCTAAACAGTGAATTCTTTAAACATGGGTTTCCACCTTACCTTCTTTCCTCTGTTTCCCCATTTCTCATCTCTCACTTGGTTGTGGTTTGAAGAGTGTGGCGTGTTGATTGATCACTTTGTGGGATCATCTGCAGTTTCTCCACTAAAACGCATGTCACCAAATAACAGTGTGTGATGTGCTTTTTAAACCCTAGATTAAGCTCTAATCAGTGCAGAGTATTTTTTTTTATTTTATTTTTTTTTGTAAGACGCAGAGTTTCAAAGAGAAACCTTCACAGCAGGATTGTAGGAATCAGGCTTGTCAGTGTGCTTACCTCATCCACTGTCTGTTTATGGAGTTCTATCTGTCTTCATCAGTCTTTCTTCATCTACAGGTCCACCCAGGATGTCTCCGAAATCCCAGCGGACGCCTCGTGCTCACAGAGTGCCACCCTGCCGGACCACTGGCGTTCCTCCTGGAGTGGATTTAATTTCCCACAATGCCCCTGGAGAGGTCCCAGTGACTCCACCAACCAGGAGCAGCTCCTCTGGAGGGACATGGTCCTCGGTGGTTAGCGGAGGTAGAATAGTTCTTTTTATTTTCGTAACAATCAAGTACCTGATGTAGTGATGTGGTCCTCCTCTCCTACTTCAATGCCTAACGAATCTATGTCTTTCTCTCCCTGACCCGGTCTTTCACTGGTTGAAGCCTGAAAATATTTTAAGCAAATTAATAACATAACTAATTACACAATTACAGCTCTGTTTCAGACTGATACCTCTGGTTCAGGCTGGTCCTCATCCTCAACACGTGCCTTTTTCAGTCGCGGAAAATACTTTTCAATACTCGTCTGGATTTAAGCAGCAAACATTCAGTGTAAGAGTAAAACAAATGACATAACATTATTTATAATAAGTTTATTTGATTCACAGCTGCTACATATAGTGTTTTGACCTCGACAACCCAACTGCATTTTACCGCAAACTTGCGACTAGTTAACTTTCTAAAGCAGGCACAATCGCTTGTTTGCTAAGAGTCGGGTCGGGACTCAACATTGTATTCACATTATAAAATATTTATATAGCACTTTTTAGTGTGTGATTGTGTAAAGGTGTTCACAAGATAGATACCAGTCTATCAACTAGTGAATTTCGCCAGCCGTCTTCTCTCCTTTTGTGGAGACAGACGCTGTGTGCACGGTGGGATCGATGGTGTTTTAAGCCTCCAACGTTGCCTTCCAGGCAGCTAACCCTCACCTTAACCCATGCCTTAACCCTAAACATAACCATTGCCACACTGCCTGGAAGGCGACGTTGGGGGCTAAAAACACTAAACACCGCACGGTGGGAGGAGCTGTGTGGGTGTGTGTGAGCGAGACACAGGTGACAGAAAGACAGAGGAGAGCAGTTAAATGAAATGCAGCTGAACGTGTTTTTAAATAGCATTTAAAAAATAATAACGAAACGCAATGTGCGGCGGCCGGTATTGATAGTGCGGCGCACCGCCACACATTAGTCTGTGTGGGAAACACAGAAGTGAAGTTGATTGGGTTAACTCAGATTATACCATGGTCTGGGTGAATACTCGATTCTGATTGGCTGCAGGGTGTCCATAAAAAAGTGTTGAAGGACACCTACTAGAGGAGTTCCGGTGAAACTGACTGTTTACCGTTTGAAATGAATAAATAAATGCACTGGCTACATCAGCTGTGAGTAGCTGTGGCTAGCCTAGCCTACATGAAAAAAATACGATAACCTGTTTGAAAAATGGTATGAGCAATAACTGTTTAGGTTAGGCTTAAAGTTGCTGGCTTGACATCAGCTTCATGGAAAATCTAACACGATAAGTAAGGGTTTACTTACTTTGTATCAGCGATCATGTCTCCTCCAGTTTGCCGTTTAGCTTGCTACTTAGCTAAGGCTTCGACCGACAGTAGCCTAACATTGTTCCTGAAAATCTTTATATTGTTTTGGGGACAATGACATGGCTGGATAGCTAGCTTGTCTCGTTCAACATACTGTCAAATTATTTTTACTGATTGCCAATTGTACATAATGTTATTGACTTTGAATCTTGCTAGCATAGCGTTAGCTTTCTGGCTCGTAGCTAAGCTGAAGGGTTCTACGAGCTGAGCGGACTATAAAAATATCTCCCGTTGCTAAGGTCCTTCCTATTTCCTGGAGGAGTAAACAACGTTTGCATTGCATAAGAACCTTATGGGATGAGAATGATTGTTCCAGGTATTAGTCAAACCCTCAGGAGTAACCAGGGAAACAGTTATTGTTTGGAAAAACTTTAGATTTCGATTGTAAAACAAATTAAAATATAAACTAATGTTTTAAATATGTTATTTGGCAAGTGACCATGTTATAAGCGGGTTAATGCCCTTCGAGGTGTACATTGTCAGGTATTAATGGACTTCGGCGGAGGCTGCATGTCAGACGGTTCAGGCCTTGCCGTTGTCCATTAATACCTGACAATGGACACCTCGTCGGGCATTAACCCTTACATAATGTTACATTATATGACCACAATCTAATTACTACTCCCCTCCTCAGCTCACAGACCTCGCTCCCCCCGACAGAATAGTATGGGTGGAGCCTCTTCTGGCTCCTCCTCCCTCCCAGCATCCCAGACAGGAACCGCTCCTGTGGAAACTGTTGCTACAGCAACATCAGTTTCCTCTCCTGCTGCTGCTAGCCCCGCCCCCAACATGGTCTCCTCTTCTTCAGCAGATGGTAGGGTTAAAGTTAACCCCGACTTTCACTGAGATTGATTAAGGGAATGAGAAATGTTAAATATGATATAAAATACCTGATTTCTGTGTATTTGGATTTAATGTTTTAGTGTAGATTCGGTCACTATCAGAAGCACTTCATACAAATCCTTGCTTTGCTATTTTGCTGGGAGTCAACAGACTATTTTTCTGTTATAGCAAAAGAGTGTCGTGTCCAGGAAACAAGACAGACATCCCCTACGGCAAACAAGGAGAACATCAAGCCCTTGGACAGCTCACCTAGTATCACCAGACCAGTCTGTAAAGGTAAAGAATACACTGGGCATCAGTATTCGCTGAATTTGATTGGTAATCACTAAAACCCTCAATCATGTATCTCTCTCTCTCTACTCACCTTACAGGACCCCCTTCTATTCCACCAGACCACAGAAAACAAATAGATAATTTAAAGAAATTTAGTGTCGATTTTAGGGTAAGTATCTCTTTAATTTGTACGGTATAGATCTGCTGAAAATCTGATATAACTAACCTTGTGTTTTTGAGGCTTCACTAGAGGTTGTATGTGCCTCCTCTAATTCTTCTTTTCATTTTCCTTTTTCCAGTTGCAGTCTAGTTCAAACCCAGACTCTGCCTTTGACCAGATGATGACCAAGCCTCCCAGAGATCCAGCAGACAAGCCAAAAGACCTTGCCCTGAACAAAGCCTCCACAATGGGCCGGGAGGGCACTGAAGACGGTGTTGTAGTGAATGCGGCTGGCACCCCCGGTGGTGCCCCTGTTCCGCCCACCACCACCACAAACACCAGTAAGCCTGGCAGCCCCGCTGCACTGTCCCCATCTCCCTCAGCCCCTGACCAGAAGAGGCCGGGGCTGGATGTGACATCACAGGGAGTTCAGACAACAGCCACGTCCTCATTCAGTGCACCCAAGCATGAAGAGAAGGAGGAGAAAAGGGAGGCAGTACAAGAGTGAGTGGAAGAGACATTATGGTTGATAGGGGGGATTGAGCATATGTTTTAAGGATAAGTCTGGTCATACTCTGTATCTTTCCTACCATCAATAAATCTAATGAAAAGACAAAAAAAAAAACATAGGCTTGATTCTAACAGGCATTGTATGTGTGGTCTAAGCCTGATATGTTTTATTCCATTGTGGTCCAAAAACGATTAAAACGCATCAATGTGCTACACTGTGGCACTGGGTGACATGTTCCTTCTTCACCATGAATATGGGCACTAGTTTATTCAATCCCACATACATGTCCTGCTAGCGGAAATACTCACTAGATCATTAAATGTGTAATAATGTGCTGCTCAAAAGGTGTCTGCAACAAATGCACTATTTACTCCTCTTTGAGTAGTGTTTGGCCAGCTGTTTTAGGAAGTTAGTATTTTAAGAAAAATATAATAATTCCAGACTGATCGTTTAAATGTTAACATCTTCACTGTTTTGTTCTCATCCCACAGTCAAGTAAGAAAATCAACCCTGAACCCAAATGCCAATGAGTTCAAACCAAGGTTCAATACACAGGTCAGTATGCACTCCCACTGCCAGATAACACATTTTAATTACCACAAACTGAGATCATTTGTAAACTAATTTTCTATGTCTCTGGCTATGTCTGTCTCTATTTTATATGCTGCTTCATCAGCCCAAACCAGCCAACACCCCGACGCCTCCCCGGCCTCAGGGCCAGCCCAGCCCCTCCATCGTAGTCCAGCAGCCCCAGACTGTCTACAGCCAGACAGTCTGCTTCCCCCAGATGTATCCCCTCACACCAGTCAGCCCTGGAGTGCAGGTGAGACAGACGCCTGTATGCTTAAATGTGCAGTACGAAGATAGATACGTATGTTTCTTTTTTTGTGCATCACATTGAAGCAATATGAAATGCAAATCCTTAACAAGCATCACCATGAGGTCTCCCAACATGTCTGCTTATGTTTGTCTTCATTTGGTATTTTCCTCTCCTTTTCTGGCTTTGATTAAGTTATAATGCATGCCTATATATATTTCCCTCATTTTATTTTTAATAGGCACACTGCACATTTTTTGTACCTTTTGTACACCCTGATATACAGAACATTCCCGTCCTTCGTCATCACTTTTCTTTCCTATGTCATCTTCCAGACACTGTTATTTGTCTGAATTATTGTTGCTGAATTATTTGAAAAATGTTTTGGTATGGTCTGGAACATTGTAGTTACTGTGTCATCTTTTCTTGATTTTTCTCTGGGTGGGTGGTGATGACGGAAGGAGGGGATTTGTTCATGTTGTGAGTTGTATGTTTTGTATTTTGTTAAAAAAAAACATAAAAACATAAAAAAAATTATTAGAAAAAGAAAAATGTTTTACTTGGGATAAGAAGCTTAGAAATGTTTAAAGGAGGAAATATATGTACACAATATGAACTCAAAAGAATATTTTTAAGCACTCTCAAAGCACTTATTAAAAGTTTTTAGCATATTTTTGATGAAAACTATTACCTTTTGTAGTCTATAATTTCTTCCTGTGTTGCTTTAAGAAAAACTTGGTGATCCAACATCAGACACGTGTAAACGATAAAATACCTTGGTTAACAACTAAAGAGTGGTTCTGTTTTCCTTTTCTCCCCCTCCTCCTCCTCTCTCTCTCTCGCTCCATTAGAAAAGCATAATATGGAAGGTTTGTGAATTTTTTAAATCCATTTTTAAGCCCAATCAGTACTGAGATGTTTAACTTGCTTGTAGAATTAATGCCATCAGATGTTGGTTTGCCAACTTCTTATTGCAATTCATTTTGAACTGTCATTACAGATAGACTTGTAACGTCATCTTATTTCTTTTGGCTTTATCTATTTACCAAACAAATGTGTAAATGTAAGCCTTACAGCCTCTTTTGTTTTCTTCACTGTTTTTTAAAGAAATGCATGGTGTATAATGTTAAAGAGTTAACAAATGGAAGATGACATGCAGTGTTTGGGTCATAGTTGTAAAACACCTTTTTCTGCCCAATGATAGACAGGCATAGAAAATGCATGTGGCCCCAGGTAAGAGAGAATTCCCACAATCTCAATGCGTATATGTGTTTTTAATATGTCTTTTGTATGTATTGGGTAAAGGATTAACTACTAAACCTCAAAGCTGAGTAGTTGGCATCCTCCAGCACAGATGGGTAGTAAGAGTAGTCCCACACAAATAAGAAAAAATGTCTGTTTATAGTCAAGGGCTGGTTTTCATTCTTGTAGAAATTATGCTGAAGAGTCCTGAGAAGATGGTGATTAAACTTGTTTTCTTCATCTGCCACCCTCCTTCCCTTCCTCACTCCAGTCTCCAGCCATGTACCAGGTTCAGATGCCTCATATGACAGTCAGCCAGTCTAAACCCTACAGACCAGGTAAAGGTGAGAATAACCATTGCTTTCTCTCATTCTCCTCTTTCATTTCCCCCTCTCCTCCCCGCACTCTCATTCCCCCCTCTCGCTCTCATTCTCCCTCTCCCTTTCTCATTCTCATTCTCTCTCTCATTACTCTTTCTTTTTGGCCCTGAATGTATGAATATTATAATAATGATTCCTACCACTTTCTTGAGCCTGACAAAAAGTGTGACTGGCTGATTGGTTGGTTGATTAATTAATAAACTATTATCCCAAAGGGAAATTGATTTGCAGTGTAGGCACAACATGTGAACATGCACAATCAAAACCTACACAGTAAGTCCAAAAACATAGGCCAGTATAAATGTGGTGTCATACCACATGGGCAGAAAAAAGAAATACAGCAATACTGCACCAACAGTGCACCGACCTGTACTGCTTATACAAGTAGTTAGAGGTGTGAATCTTCACTGATCTTTCGATTACGATTATCATGTCTTCAATTCGATATCTCAATGCATCACGATGTGTCAAAAACATTTTATACCACCCTTTTAACCTGCAAATCTGTTGTGCTGTATTGGAATAATTGACCCCAGACAACTCTTTAACAAATAAGGTATTTTTTTACTGAACGATGACTTACATGTAATATTTAGCTGTTAGATTGAATAACAAAAAAACATACACAAATCACACCCTTCAAATATGCTAACTGCAATATTTCTTCAAATGATACACACAACTACCCCTTTACCCGTTTCTCTATCAGTTTCCACTTAAAACACTTAAAACCCAGTTAAAAATGATTCCTCCTTACAGTAGTTTCAATGTAAAACTTACTCAAATCCTATTAAACCACTGTGTTACCACACACACACACACACACACACACACGGCAAGAGAGATGGTTTAAAAAAAAAAAAAGGCCTGATGGTAGCTGGTGTGCGATGCGTCCGGCAGGATGTTATCTTCAGTGAAGCAAACGCACAGAAATCCAACTTACAGTTAGCGGTTAGTCCAAGAACGAAAACCAGTCCCCAGCTACGGTGAAGTCCTCTTCAGCAGGGAAACGCACTGTCGTCCTCTCTGGTCCGAAATCAGCGTCCTCCGAATCAGCAACTCTCCGCCCTTAGCTCCAACTTTAGCCAGGCACACTAGCGTAACGTTTGTTCTAAACCACTGCTGTTAGTCAAGAAAAGTGCCGTAATGTAGCTACACCTCTTCAGCTTCGTTACTCCCCTTAGATCTTCTCCAAGCTAACTATTCTAGTGTCTCTCGATGTTTCTCAGTGTTTTTTGTTTTTTTTCCTCTTCTCGATTTGCTATTCTCTCCACTGTCCTCATGTCTCCGCTCAGCCGTTTTGCGTCTGTCTGTCTGTCTGTCACGGGTTAGGCTACTGAGAATGTTACTTTGTTATGCCGCGGCCGGAAAATTAACGAGCGACATCATTGCGTTATAATCGAATATGGGCGGCCACTGCATCGATGCAGCATCGTCCATGGATGCATCGATTATCTGATTAATTTCAACACCTCTACAAGTTGTAGAAGTATTAGAAACTGATTTTGACATAAGTGAAAAAAACTTTTAAACGGAATAAAGAAATAGTTGCACTTAACTTGGATGAGCTACGTTATTGTGGAATTTATTACATGCATCAATTAAAGTTCACCTTTACAAGAGAAAAGGCTCCAGAAATAACTCGTACTACTACTGGACTACTAGTATCTCGGGGAATCTTTTTTTTTTTTCTTTCCCCAAAGATGGGTTGACTAAAAGGGGGGTTATCGTCTTATATTCATGCCAATTATGTAAATAATTTGCCTCAAAACCAGCAGTATTTTTATTCTACTCCTCCATTATTATGTTAGTTCAGATTTAAGGGGTGTTAGACAAAACTACTTCCCCATGAAATCTCTTTATGTGATTCTCCAGTACCCAACATGCCCCAGCAGAGGTCAGACCAGCACCACCCGCAAGGCACGCCCACCATGATGCACCCAGTGACGGCAGCAGGACCCCCTATTGTAGCACAGAACCCTGCCTACTCTGCTCAGTACTTCACCTGCAGCCCACAGCAGTTCACCAGTCAGCCACTGGTCCAGCAGATGACACATTACCAATCACAGGTAAGATTGTATCAGAACAATACAACATTTGGCACCTTATTCAGCAATGCTTGGCCCAGGAGGCTCCTCTCTTAGGAACCACATGTAACCAATACAGTTACTCTGGTACCATCAGTTAGTGCTGGCAGTCTTTATCCCTCCCAGCTGTTCACCAGTCAGCCATTAGTCTGACAGATGCCTGCATTCCAGCAGCTTGACAGGATGCCAGCACGATGCCAGTGTTTCATCACATCTGATTTATGGAGCTGTGTGCAGCCTCCTGCCTCTTACACCTGGAGTGTTGTTGCCTGTTTGCAAGTAGGCTGTGATAGAACAAGTACGGGGGCAGTTAGGAGATTGGCTTTAGGGTGTTTAAAGGTAACAATGACCACATAAGGGATGGGAATTTCATTCAGTTTTATTGTTGCAAACATTAATGAAACTGACTATACAATTACGTTTAAAAAAGGGGGATGAGATAATAAGAGGAAGGGAGAAATAGATTAAAACTAAACAGAAAAAAAAACTTTATTAGGTAACAATTCCACTCCAGTTACTTAAAGCACAAAACATCACCAGAAAAAAACACTAAGTCTACTCAAGGCTCAAGTGTTTGTAGTGCTGGGTTATATTAGAAATGTACATTGTTATTGACAAAACAATACCTTAATAATTATGTACTTTTTTCTTTTTAGATTACCTTAGTTTGAGAAATGTATGCTTGCTTTTCTACAAAACCTTTTTTTATTTAACAAAAGAAGCCAAACTCCTTAAATGTTGCATATTGCCCTAACACAAACAGCCACCAAATCTTTGCTTTAATAAAATACTGTCTAAAATTGGAAAAGTTTGATTTTTAAATCCGTAAGTATCTGATCAAACCAAGTGTTTGATACCAGTTTTTGGACGTTTTTTATTATTATTATTTGATGCTACATTATAGTCTGTACCTCTGAGGCGAGGTACTCAGCCATAGTCAAGGACACAACTTTGTTTAAATTACTTTGTACATGGGCTCTAATGCTGATGTTGTCAGTCTCCTGTCCTTATGTGTCCTCCAGGCACAGCATGTGTTCAGTCCCGTAATGCAGGGCAGTGCCAGGATGATGGCGCCTCCCACGCACGGCCAACCCACCCTCGTCTCTTCCTCAACTACACAGTACCCAGAGCAGACACACACCATGTATGGTACGTCAGCATACCACTTGTGTATGTTCATATGCAACGAGCCAGAATGTGCAGGTAATGTGGTGTGTGTGTGCAAGGATTAATGCCTGACAAGGTGTCCATTATCAGTAATTATTAACCGGGAGGCTAGAACTGCTAAAACGGTTGCCTCTGCCGGAGTCCATTAAGGGCATTAACCCATTTATACCATGGTCATTTGCTAAAGATTTTTAAGACCATTAATTTATAAATCTGTTTCTCTGGTAACACCTGAGAGTTTGACTAATACCTCTAACAGTTACTCCCATCCCATAAGGTTCTTATGCATTATGGAAATGATATTCATTGTTACAATAAACAGGACGGACCTTAGATATGACATGGCAACGGGAAATATTTCTAGTCCGCTCAGCTCATAGAAACCTTTGACTCAGCTAACGTTGTGAGCCACAAAGCTGATGCTATGCCAGCAAGATTCAAAGTCAATAACATTGTGTACGGTTGACAATAACAAGACATGCTAGCTATTCAGCCGTATCATTGTCCCCAAATCAATATCAAGATTTTCATGAAAAAATTATATGCCGGCCGCAGCCTGAAGTAGCGAGTTAAAAAGCAAACGGGATGTGAGGCGTTTAAACTGTTTTAATACTTTTCATCATTACTTACACTGATTCCTGTCTCACAGTGTCTCAAGGGCCAATGCCTCAGCAGTACCCCCACCCCAGCGCCACCTTGCACCCTCACCCACAGCACCCCCAGCCCTCTGCCACGCCTACAGGCCAAGGCCAGCAGGGTGGTCCCCAACAACATGGAGGTCCTCCGAACCACCCAGCTGCCAGCCCAGTCCAGCACCAGCAGCACCAGCAGGCAGCAGCAGGTGAGGTTTCCTGCCTAAGCCTTGTTTCAAATGGAGCACTATACAGTAGTATTGGGTGTAGCAGTATTGTGTTACTATGAGTGTGTTTCTGTGTGCCTTAGCGGCAGCAGCAGCCCAGGCCCTCCACATGGCCAACCAGGCGCCGCAGCAGCAGATGTATTCTGCTTTGGCCCCCACTCCCCCCTCCATGACCCCGGGGCCCAACCCTCAGTCTCCCCAGGCATCGTTCCCCTCTGCCCAGCAGACGGTCTATATCCACCCACAGCAGGTGCAGCACGGCTACAACCACAACCACATGGCACACGTGCAGCAGGTAGGTCACAACCTGCTACCAGCTTGAAATGTGGGATCAGATGTGGGATCAGGTCCAGCAGGTGTTAAAGTTTATGAACGAGTCATATTTGGGTGTTAATAATGCTGTAAGCGCAGTGAATATTGTTTTGGCAGTTAAGATAAGGATGTTTTTCTCACTTTCTCTAGTTGTGGATTTAAGTGATTTTTAGCTATAACACGGCGCACTTACAGTCCAACCATGTTAAAGGGTAACTAGGTTTTTGTGTCTAAGTGACTGATGGGAACAACAATCTTAGAAATCAGTCCAGTATTAAGCAAGACCACAGCAGTCTTCAGCGGCGAAACAAGCTTCAGTGTAACGTTATTGGGCAATTGCGCATTTTCAGTTTACGTCCGCAAAAGTGCTTGTTTTGCCACTGACATGATTTTTATTCTAAGTGTCTGACATCATTATGGATGTTGACCTTTTTGTTAAAGAGAAAGATCCATTTTGTTTAACATGAAACAGCCATGAAATTGCTATCGCTCCATTTAAATAAACAGTAATTTTAAACGCACTTAATTCAAAGTCGTCAGAAATGCATATAAAACTATCAAAAGCCATCTCGGTTTGTCTTTCCACTGTTCCAACAATCACCACTCTGTTTTCAACCCTTAATTCACCCATTTACACGTGAACATATGCTGGCTCTATACACGCCCTATATGATTACATTGCAGCCCGGTTTGCAGCTGCCGGTTACAGCGTTCTCGCTCAATACTGGACCAATTTTAAAGCCACTAAAGTCCACTTTAGTCACTTAGACACCAATGCGTGGGAAAATAGGGTCCAGGTTGAAAAAAAAAACGACATTACCCTTTAATTCCATATAGAAAAACAAACGCTGACAAGCTAACTTCTTGGGTAAACATGAAGGTTTGGCCCGTTTCTGTCTTATAGTTTGCCATTATGGAAGACACGCTTGCATTTGCTTTGCTTAGAGAGTTAGATGATAAAGTTTATCGATCCCTGTGTCTGTGTGTAAAGTATGGAGCTTGAGTCAGGACATGGTTAGCTTGGCTTACTTCTAACTACTTAACACATTGTGCCTTTTGTTTAATATGTACACAAACAGAAATGTAAAACACCCTGTATAACTATTTCTTGGCAAACAGCTGCACAGAGTGACTGTATGCAGCTTGTCCGATTCTGGGTAGCTTCCCAGAGTCTTGTCATCACAGTGAGGCTGCCAGATTTAGTGCCTTTGTGTCTGTACAGAGACACTTTATAGCTAAATGTAAGCTCACAGACTGTATCCTTAGCTGGAGATGCTGCACAAAAAACACTGGGCGGACTGAAACTATTATTTGTAGTTCTAGCATTTAACCTTTTTTTGGGCGGGTTTTTCCCTTTATTTGATAGTGACAGTGGATAGACAGGAAAGGTGGGAGAGAGATGGGGGAGGACACGCAGCAAAGGGCCACAGGTCGCCCCAGCATTTAACTTTTTCTATTTTATTTAATAATTATTTTATTTTATTTTTTTACATTTCTGTTTGGGTATAAATTAAATAAGATACAACTTGTTAATTAGTGAACTTTAGAGATGATGATGATGATGATGATGATGATGATCTATATATATACATATTTTTTTAATTCAGAGAGAGCCAGGGCGAGCTGTTTCCCCCTGCTTCCAGTGTCATGGTAACCAAGGCTAATTGCCTCCTGACTCCAGCTGCATACTTAATACACAAACATGAGACAACATATTGATATAACTTTTGTTACAGTGACTTTCTTTCTGTGGTTATAAATTAGCAGAATGCCTGCGAACTTGCTTTTACTGTATTTAGATGACAATTAGATGAGTTTGACCTAAATTCTTCTATGGATTGTTCATAATTTGTGTTTGCTAGAAGGATGCTGTACTTTATGCTTTATTCCATTCTCCACACCCAGAAATTGGTCCCTAGTCATAACCGCACAGTATCCATTTATGCTGCTCCCGCCAGTAAGACACAGCATGAATGTTGTGCATCAGTGCTTGTCTTTTTCATCTTTTTAAAGGCAGGGTTAGTAACTATTTCCAATATCATTTTTTTTTTAATACAGTATATTGTTTGAAATTGTCTTTACACTGTGACGGCAATAAATAGCTTATGGTCTTTGAGAAAAGGAGTGAAAATAATCTGTCATCTGAAGCTGCTGTATTCCTGTAAAAATGTCCACCAATCACTGCCTCACGGTCCACTTGAAAAGAACCAATGAAATGCCTCCCTGCCCAGCTGCGTGTACTCTACGTCTGCCGTGAACGAGCCTGAGATCAATGTGCGTAGTCGCCGCATTGCTAACAGTAGTCATGTTTGTTTTAAACATTTGGTATAATAATATTAGGTGTTTGCTTACCAGTGAATGAGACATGAAGTACAATTGCGGTCCTTTCTCCGCTGTAAAGCAGCGACACAGTGGTGCTTGTGCACATCTGTGTAGGTCGGAGCCCCGAGGGCAGGGGGTGGGGTCAGACGGAGCCCTGAGGAGATGCTACTTTCAAATCTTGCTAGGTTTTCAACATTACCAACCCTGCTTTAATTAATTTGTCTCTTGTCCTTCTGTTTCTCTCACTGTCATTCTCACTTTCTGTCACACTTTTGCTCTTGCTGTCTCACACACACACACACACACACACACACACACACACACACACACACACACACACACACACACACACACACACACACTCACTCTCTTTCTCTCATACATAGGCCCATATGCAGTCTGGTATGGTGCAGTCTCACCACCCGGCGCAGACCCACCCCACCATGATGCTGATGGCTACCCAGGGTCCTCCAGGGGGTCAGCCACCTATGCCCCAGACTGCCCTCAACCCCATTCCCGTTTCCTCCACCACACATTTTTCCTACCTGGCACATCCACAAGGTATGTTTATTTTAATAACTTATTTCCCTCTACAGTAAGGAGATCACATAAGTGTGTCATTGTACCTAACTAGCTGTTTATACTCACGTATGTGCACATTTAGGCTTCCAAATTATGAACCCTTTATCAGGCTGGTTGATATATCAATTTTGATAAATTCAAGTGTTTGTTTTTGCACAAAGTAAAAAATATCCACACTGAAAATGTAGTTATTTTATTGTGCACACATTTACTCAAAATGTAATATAGATCGACTGCCTACATTAGCTGTTAAGTCATGACCCTGTAACGAGAAAAGTTGCAGTCCATGCTGATCCGCCAAAATTTTGATGGGTCTGTCATGACTCCAGATGGCTGTCTGGATCTCTAACAATCACATCTACCAGAGGAACAGACAGGGGAAAAAATACTAATTTGTGCTGACAAGAAGTAAAGCCGTGGCACAGGACCATACAGTGGGTGGACTTTCCTTTTTACAGTCTGTCCTTCCCATAGCCCAACGTTTGTATTTTTAGTGTGACATTTCTTTGTGTTGAGAGAAAAAAAAAAGAGTGAGTGTTATTCTTAAAACACAGTAACTTTGCAAGATACTCAACTTGATTTGTGTTATTCAAACTGCTGAAGCCTTGTATTATCTATAATAAATATATTATAATAATATATAAACTATTGAACAGAACGAGGACCGTTTTGCCCAATAGGATCTTAATAGCTAGTATGATAAGGAGGAATGATTACAGCAAGCAAAACCCATTTTAACATTCTTATTCTTATTGCTTTAAGACGCACCATTAATAAATAAGAACCCCTTCCTTAAACTTAATTGTCCCCAAATGTTATCTTTTCGCCATATGACCCAGACCTAACCCTGTACTGTGTAATTGTGGTCAATCTTTATCTACCAGGGGTGTGATTCTTCCGGATAAACTACATAAAGCCTAAGTGTCTACGTCGGTAGGATTAACAGATAAAATGCCTTCTCCTAAAGCTAAAAACCCCGTTCGCAGCGGTGGAAGCCTGGTGCTCGGAAACTCCAACGGCCACTACGAGTTCATGTTATACCGGTCCTCGCCGCAGGGCCCCTAGCCGGCCACGGCTCGCCTCCGAGCATCGGAGAGACCCACTTGTGTGTGTGTGTGTGGACCTGGTCACCGCAGACCCAAATCTTCTCAGCTGTTGCTACTGTCATATGCTGTCTTTTCATGTGGCACATTATGTTTGGCACATTGTATGGGTCACTTCTTATATTATAACAAGGTAATGCAATGTGTAATCAAGTGATGACTGATTAACAGTAATGTAAATGCTCAATGCCCTAATACCTGTTGATACTACAATAATGCAAAGTATAGTCTCTTAACCTTGCAGTTTTGCACATATCATGTAAGACTCAATTTCTCCATTTCTTTGCACAAAATGCCATTTAATGGTTTATTTTTCAAAAAAATGTCCTGGGGGGATACACCCATAATCCCCTAGGGAGAGCCCTAGGGGGGTTACATAACAAATCCCAATTTAACTCCTGCATACAATGTTCTATGCAAGTAATATTAATGATACTTTCACTGAATTGTAGGTGTTTCATTCAATTTTATAGCATTTGAAAAAAAATGGGGGGGTGCTGTCACAGCGTCATGTGTGCGGCGTATATTTTCCTGCTTTTTTGTCCTTTGCCAATCACACCTATGATCTACATTTCCCCCATTTTGTCTCGTCTCTGCAGTGCAAGCTCATCATCAGCAGCAGCTGTAGGTAGAGGGCGCCAGCGAGCTGAGGGACCCGCTCTGCGGCGCGCTTCTCAACTAGAGCCTTCATAACCAGGCGTTGAAGAGAATGAGAGCCCTCTCTTTCCTCATCCTCACTGGACATGCTTCACATCAGCTTTTCTCCCCCCAGACTAGGCAATAAGAGAATGTTAACAGGTTGATGCAGTGACATGTTTTAACGAGCTAGAGAGTTTTAATGGGCAAGACTGCTCATCATTCAGCCCCTGTTCACACGCAGACATCTGTAAACACACACAGAAACACACATGAACAAAACACCCACACACACACTTTCAGGGGTCCCAGATTGCAACTTGAGTCAGCTTGCCAAGTAAGATGTGAAAGTGAGAATGAGAGAAACTAATCAGAGAGAGAGTGAAGAAGAAAATTCAACTGGAACTTGTATTCTGTCTGCACCTTGTTCTGAAAAAAAATAATACTCTTCCAACAGTATTAATCTTACTGTTTATTGCTGCTGCTATGTGCTGCGTTTGTTTCCAGACTACATGACAGGTTTCTAACCAAACTAAAAAAAAACGAAACATGACAAAAAGCTTCTGTGAAATAAACACATTTTGGCAGCCAAGAGGACAGGAGAAACGTTATTTATGAAATAATGGCTGAGGTGATCAGATCCCACTTCTCACCTGACCCTTATGTAACTTTTAAGTTAAAACTTTTACTTTGTAGATAATATAAATAATTTAAAAAATGAGCAAAAAAATTTAAAAACAATAAAAAAGTTTTAAAAACTGAATGGTTTACTGTGGTTGCATTGCATTCTGGGTTTATCATCTGTTCCTTCATTACCATGAACATCACTACCATAGTTTTTCAATCAATCCCACGCACACTGCCAATTTTGTATTCAGAAAGTCTCAAGATCTCTTACTAGAGAACAAATGAGAATAAATTACATATACAGGTCACAACAAGACATACACAGTTATTACACACGCGCACACACGTACGTTAATTAAAGCTATAGACCTTTTTCACAGCAGACATGTTGACATGTCATAGTAAGAAAAGCACAGGTGTATTCAAAACCATTGATGATGGCTGCATTCCACTTAGGAGAGGCCCTGGTATTGTGCATGCTGACTCGCTGAAATAGCTTACTGGGACACTTGATGGAATTGAGCCATCGTTAAGGTTATCAATTTCAGCTGTGCTTTTCCTACTATGACAAGTCAAAATGTCTGCTGTGAAAAAGGTCCATAGTGCGTAGTTTCTGTTGCCCCCATGAAGAATTCAAAGTAATGGCAACAACATGGCAACATGTGTTGAGCTGATAGTCCACTTTTCCCGCTTCGGTCCCCCTACAGGTTGTCTCATTGGAACTACAGCTGCAGCTAAAAGTTACATAGTGTTGCTTTAATTAGCTTTGTGGCAACTCATTTGGCAATGGCTTGAGTGTAACGGACGTTCATTAATGTCAAAAAGTTACGCACTAAAGCTTTAAAACATTCACAAATGCTATAGAACTCAGAGGAATGAGTGTTTCGACTTCAATGTAATTGACTCGTGTTTGATTGTTTTGCTAAAAACTACATTTCCCCAGCTGTAATTACAACTGTTGCCAGGCTACTGTTTCCAAGGTCAAGAACAAATCTTGATGTTCAAGTCAACAGCTGTTGGCTCGTCACTGCTACATTGCAGGCAGCCATAGGTTTCTATTAAATGTTTTGACCCTGTCTAAATGATGGCTGTATTATTTAACAGTGCTTTAAGATAATTTCGAAATTCTAATAATAGATCCAATACTGTCGGGGCACCATTTTTGCTAATACCTAGTATCAAAATAAAGTATGATAAAGTTTACACTGTTAATACAAAGGAAGAAATAATCCGGTGGCACATAACCGCGTGTAAAACCAAAGCGTGGAGTTTTGAGTTTTTATACGGATTAGGCTGAGATATGTTAATTCATGTGTATGCCCCAACATCTGGAACTATTATTTTAAACAATTAAATGATGTAAATCAATTTGGGACTAAGGTTATGTTCTAATCTTATTTTAACACTTTATGGTGAAGGCTACATTTGTTTTGGTCACATTTTGATTCAGCTTTTTAGGTAATTCAAGCACCAGATGGCCTAAAACAGGACCATTTATCTGTAACTTTGCTTGTACAGCAGTTATTTGGAGACCAAGAGACATCAGAGACATTAGAGAGCGTGCACACCAAAATACCTGATCATGTGTCATTTCTTTTTTTTGGTTAGGTTTATTTTACAAAAAGTCAAATATACAGTTGATATATATATTTAATATAATTTAGATGCTTATAACTGAAAGGGATGCAAACACAATGACAGATTTTAAAAAGCTGTTGAGGGCAAATTCGGTTAAACTGGAATGTTTACAGTGCTAAGTTAACGAACAGTATTGACACATTACATTCATCAACTGGACATTTTAAAATAAACGTACGGGGGAGACTAATGGTGTTGCTGGAGCGGATGTTGAGGACTGAAGACACCTGACATACAAAGGGATTTTCCAGAAGTGTTAACTCGATTCTTGCAGCAAATTGTATTGAACCATGACACAAAATTAAAAGCCATTTTAAAAAAAACAACAAAAAACAGTAGGAAAATGTGGTAGCCCTGGTTTTAAATATAGCATTTCTTTCTGGGAACTTTGGCATTTATCAAATATACTTCTTAAGTCTATGAGCAGGTGCAAACATGACATTTTCACTCACTTAATTCATCCATCTAGAAGCCTCTGTCGCTGCTTTCATACATAAAAAGGTGTGAAGCACTGGGTATCTCTCAGATATTGCACTACACACATTCTGCACCACATCATGCCCTGAGCTTTCGAAAAAAAGGGGAAAAGCAACAGCAGCTTTCTGGCAAAGGCAAAGTCATTCTCCCTAAAAAAAAAATATCAGCAAAGAGAGGGAACTGATAGTCAAAATAGTTATGGTTACCGTTGCTTTTTCTTTAGCAGAAAATAAAACAGAAGTGATGAGGGATTTGTTTAGACTTGGGCGTATAAAGGCAGGTAGACCAACCGTACTTTTGCCAAAAACATCCTTGTTTTTGTTCCCCTTATAAACACTTTGAAGATGTCAGTCTTGAACATGATGATAACATTTAAGAGAACTACACAACCATTGTAAAATGCTCCTCGGGTAGACAAAGCTGACTTATTGCTTAACAAGAGAAGTAATCACAGCTGACTTACTCTGGTTATGTTCATGAGGAAATCAAGTTGCATTCATGGCTTTCTCTTACAAAAAAAACCAAACAGGAAATTACAATGAGAAAGAGGGCAGAGAGACGGAGCGAATCGGGTCTAAACCATACACTCAGCATAGGTTTACTTGTAAATCTTAATCAACTGCTAAAGTTATTGTAGTGCAAGGTTAGAAGACAGACAAGTCCTAGCACACTATTTCCCAAAGGCATCCTGTCGCTAATGGAAGTGAAGCTTCAGTTATTGAAACAAAATTACAGAAAATGTCATCTTTGGTGTGCATCAAAACTAATGATTTTATGTGGACAACTGGTCTCGGTTTATGGGATATTCTGCGTTTTCTGTGAGGAGAGACGAGGTTAATAAGTAACTGAAACAAATCCAACGTGGCGACAGGATAGTCTCAAGATGGGATGTAACACTTTGGATTACAAATCAGCTCTTTAGATGCTTTTAAGAAAACTCAGACCTGGAGTGGAGAAGATTGAAACACCCCGAACAAACTGGTCGCAAGATTAAAAAAAAAATTGCTTGCTTTGGTAAAGGCTTCATTTTTGGATGTATTCCTTTATATAACCTCCTAATAAAAATGTAGTATGTCAGCTCTTGACAACTTAAATAAAACTATACATATTATTTTAATCCACCTTGGTTTTTCTATTGGCTGCTGTTGTGAACTTGTACAAAAAATACAAAGATGTTTAATGCTATGAGTGTAAAAGAGAGTAGAGTTGGAGACATGATGCTACTCCAAGAATCAAGATTTGCTTAAAGAAGTTAGAAAATAAAAGTTAATATCTACAGAGCTACTTGTGTGACTTCAGTGTCACTCTGTCTCGCAGGAGTTGCATCATATGACCGTCTACTTTTAAGAGTTTAATGTAAGATTATCAAATATTATAAACCTGGATGGCAGTTTCCAGCGCTTTGTGCCTCATTTCAGCTGTGTCAAATATCTGACTCAGGGTGTATTCCCACATAGCTTGATCGGACCATTTGTTTCAGAACCTGAGCATTTCACCGCATTTTGGTGACACGGAATACTTTTTATGCCACAAAATCAATCCAATGGAGTGACATTACTATAGTTTAATCAATGTGTCACCAATAATGTGTGTGTATACACTTGGAAAGTGTATTGTGGCACACAATACATTTTGGCAACAGGGTGTTGCCATCAGGGGAAAGATCAAGTCAAATCCTGTACAGAGAAGCTTCACTCGTCTCTCTACCGATGGTTTATTTATATCATCACATTTTCTTTGTTCTTTGTGGCAGGACTTATTTCTGTGAGACCATGTGATTTTGTGAACATAATGCCTTTGGTGCCTGAAATGTAACATGTGAGTGACACTACAAATATACTTGATGCTGATTTTGGGAAAAACCTGGAAAGTGTGTATGTGAGTTTTGTACCAGACTGAGATCAACACAATCATGCTGATGGACTACACTTTCACTCTTCTCACATACACCAAAACAAACCCACCCAGATTTGGAGTGGTGGAAGCAGATCATTTTCTAGTAACAGCTTCCCAGCTGAATTTAACTACGTTTTGCCCTTTTTACTTAATTTTTTTAAATTTTTCTACAAAAGAATCTGTGTATAGAAAAAAATACACATTGTTTCCAAAGTGCACTGAAAGCATTGTGCACTTAAATATATAATAATGCGCAAGAGGAGGAATAGCTAATAGAGAGTGTCGACAATAAGAGTGCTTTCTCATTTGTGTGTTTGTATAAAAAGGTTTACTCCACACAAAGTTCTGTGTGTGAAGAGTAAATGTCTTTTAAATATTTTAAAGGAGCACTTGATTTAACCAATTTTGCAGGCAGTGCCTTCCCATCAAGGGCCAAACAAGTTAAATCAAGCGAACCTCTTTTGAATTCAAAAGAATAGAAACATTTAAAAAATATGTTTTTCCCGGGCTCGAGGACAGCTACACACGTGGCTATTCCTCTCTCACACAGAACCTCAACATCAATAAAACGAGAATAATCATCATACTCAACACTGTTATAAAACTCCCAAAAATACATTCACTGTGGACACTCGGGGTGGAGGTTGTGAGGGTCTGACACTGGTAAACACACGGCCAGCACAGACATAGTGAGTGAGTGTGTGTGTATGTTTCGTCATCAGACAAAGACTTGTTCGTTGAAGTTCTTAAAGGACAATTCCGGCGCAAAACGAACCTAGGGGTTAATAACAGATACGTACCCACTCAGTCGCTCTCTGGGACATGTTTTCATGCTAATCGAATGTGTTTGTAGCTTGAAACAAGCTAGCACGGACCGCTGATTAGCTTACAACGCTAGTATTCGGGGCACAGGGAAAGTAAAAACAAATCGCTATTTATACCACTAAAAAGGCTCAAAATATCACCAAACTTCAACGGTAGCATAATGAGGGTCCCTAAATGTTAACCGAAGCATTGAGAACTTTGTAAGTGTACAGACAGTTTATTAAAAAGAGAGTTTAGAAAGACCGTAGCTCCCAAGACAGCGGCCGCCTGTATACGAGAACATGACTGTCTTTATAATCTATCTTTTTAATAAACTGTACACTTACAAAGTTCTCAATGCTTCGGTTAACATTTAGGGACCCTCATTATGCTACCGTTGACGTGTGGTGATATTTTGAGCCTTTTTAGTGGTATAAAGAGCGATTTGTTTTTACTTTCCCTGTGCCCCAAACACTAGCGTTGTAAGCTAATCAGCTGTCCGCGCTAGCTTGTTTCAAGCTACAACCACATTCGATTAGCATAAAAACATGTCCCAGAGAACGAGCGAGTGGGTATACATCCGTTATTAACCCTTAGGTTCGTTTTGCGCCGGAATTGTCCTTCATCATGCGCTCTCTGAGAATCTCACACACTGCATGTGAAGCTGGGTGGGGGGTAACAAAATGTGTCTGTATGATGTGTGCATGAACATGTCCGCTTCACAGGTGACGGCCGTCTGTCAGAGGTGATGGAGGTCTTTTTAACTCAGCGGGTCAGAGCAACATGTACTGGTTGTCTATTGCTCGCTTGCGACCTCGCTCAGGCTCCAGCTCATAGTCAGAGTCCCGCTGAGGAATGTGGGGGTTGGGATGGCGAAGCAGGGGTCTCCTCCCCACTGATTCACTTCGACGAAGAGGAGCGGGGGCTGACGGAGGAGGGTCAGGGACGGGGTTGGTGCGAGTGACCGGGCGGTTTCCCGGCTGGGAAACAGAGCTGGGGCTGGAAGTGGTGCTGGTGCTGCTGGAGCAGGAGGAGCGGGGCTGAGTGACACCGCGAGCCAGACTGCAGTGAGCCAAGCTGGGCTCAGAGCTCCACCGATGGAGGGAGAAAGGGACGAGGAGAGCGCCTGACAGCTGACCTAATTAAAAAAGAGGAAATGAGAGTTTTGGTGACTACAAGCAAAAACGTTCTGGGAACACTCTAAAAAATTTACTCGGAAGTAAGAAAACAAAGTACTGTAAGATTATTACCCAAACTGTCATAGATGTAAACATCCATTAAAAACTAATTTCTTTTAAGATAAATTTAATTCCACAGGACAGATGAAGACATGAAAGGGGAGAGAGAGGGGAATGACATGCAGCGAAGGGCCGCAAGTCGGAGTCGAACCCGCGGCCGCTACGTCGAGGAGTACCTCTATACATGTACACATTCGACCAACAATTTGTGTTTTTTCACTTTGGTTGTACTGCCTTGTGAACACTTCCAATAAAGATTGTATACGCAATTACCTAAAAGAATTTACTTATACTTTTTAGGAAACTTGCTTATTTCACAAGAAAAAACAATAATTATTCAATAATAAAAAAATAAAAAAATATTTTTATGTAACAAACCTATGTTTTTAATTCCCTCCTCTACAAGTATTTTGCAACCTCTCAGATGTATCCTGTGACCCAGTAGAGGAGCCCAACCCTCAGGTTGGGTACCAGTGGTTTCAATATTTACAACCTGTCTGATTGTCTGACTGCTTGTGTTTCTTGTGTGTTTCCCCATTGGACTTTGTTGCCATGTTTACAGATCTCGGCAATTATTTCTGTATGTGCAATGTTACCATAGCCAATAAAAATGATGGTGAATACTAAAAAAATAAGACCCAAGTTGTAATAAACATGTTAATGTAAAAATCAACACTCAGACATAAATCATTTCTCAGTTAAGCTTGTTTTATGGTTCTGCGGAGGCTCCACGCAGAGTTTTCGCCGTAGCCTACGTAAGTGGCCTGAAGTTTCTACTTATGTGTTGGTGTGTGCGTTGAGCCGGCGTGTGTGTGTGTGTGTGTGTGTGTGTGTGTGGGTGGGGGGAGCAGGTGATAGAGTGAGGGAGAAGTGAGAGAGTGACGGTGATTAGCTTCGGAGCGAGTACCGACTCTAGAGTCATAGTGAGAGAAACAAAGTGTCTCCCCTGTGTTTTATGACCAAGCTGGGAAATCCGTAGCAGGAAAAGTTAACCCTCTCCTTGATTTCATATTGTTTATGAAAAAGGAGAACTAGGAAATGCAACGCTACCAAGCCACGACCGAGCGACGTGCGTCACAGTGACGTGTAGTTACGTTTTTCGAGAGCATAAGTATAAATCACGCTTTTGACAGAGATATGACTGAGAGGAGGATGGTAGAGTCTCACCCTGTGATGGAGGGCTGGAGCCCGCCACTACGAAGCTGGAGAGTGTGACGGCACCAGCGGCTCCACACTCTAGCGGGATGGGGAAGAGGCGGAAGTGACCGAGCATGTCCATAACAGAGGGGAAGCGCAAGTGCTGTACCCTGCACTGACCCCATTCTGTTAGCGAGAGGCGCAGGTGCTGCGGAGACAGAGAGACACAGACGTGAGGTGGGGAAAACAACAAGGAAAGCCATTTTATTTTACATACAGTTTGAGCAAGAGCTGAATCTGGATGTGAACTAAAATGCCAGTGTGAACAAGCCCTCAGTTAGGCATTGTGAAGAGACGTACCTTTGCTTTTCCCTGGTAGTTAAACGTGAGGACGTAGTCTCCTCTTCGTGTCTCACTCTGTCGAACCAGAAACACTCCATGTCCCTCTGGTCCAGAGCTCTGAACCAGATGGGCGGCCTTGACGCGGGAGATGTGCCCGTGGAACCAGGGGTAGGAGAACAGGAAGTGATCAGCCTTCTGGACAACCTGCTCGGGCAGGGCAAATGTGATGGGGCCTGGAGGGATGAAAAGAGGAAAAAAAAAATGTTTCTTAAGCTATGTTTTTTGGTTTTATTGACCACAACATTACTGTTTTCAGTCTCAAAATTCTCATCTGTGTTGTTTTTAGCCACAGCAGGCAGCTGTTTCCAGCAAATAAGCTCTAAAAAGCTACTGTACACTTCCTGCTCAGCAGTAAATGGAAAATAGATAAAGTTAGCGATTGGTGTGTGTGGAGCATTTAGCGGCTAAAGAGCCAAAGAGTTGGTAGAGACTAAAACAGAGCTAAAAGAAGAATGAGTTGCCATTAGTGCTGTTGGCGAAATATTGCTGTTAATTCCAGTTTATTTTTTTTGTGATTTACAATGGCAAAGATGACACAGTAACTACAATATTCAAAACCATTCAACAAAATAGTAACAAAATAGACAATAAACCATAAACCAAATAAACATAGTATAAATGACATCAACATAAGCCCATCATACACGTCTCTCCCCAGCACTAAGCTTCTTAGGAGCCCTCCAGAAAGCTCAGGTCCTTTCCCCATTTTCTAGTATAAACATCCAATCTGGCAAACCGTTTATATGACCTTTTTCAAACGCCGCCACCCTAGCCATCATACAAGCCCACTCCTGGATGGATGGCACCCCTTCATACTTCCATCCCTTAAAAAAAAATCTGTCTGGCTATCATTGAACTAGTCTGGACCCAGCTTATGCGCTTATCCATCCCACTTAGAATTGACCCATCTCCCAGAACCAATACTCTTGGGCTGAATGGAACCTCGGTCCCTGCAATCCGAACACAGGACATGAAGTAATTGGCCGTCTTACATTTCCAACAATTTGGTGTGTATTTCAGACCAATTCTAAACAATCTGGAGGGAGTCCAATAGAATAATCTTGAACTAAATGAGGCGCACCCTAACATCATGTGACATAGTTTTAATATTCCTACAGATTCTGCCACACTCCTCATCATCCAGTGTAATACTCAGATCCCTTTCCCGTGTCTTTTTGAGGGCTGTCCAGGATCCATCCCCCAGACTCTGCAAAAGCATAGAATAATACCCTGAAGGCTCATGACCTTTTCTATATTCAACAACACCTTATCTAAACATTCAGGTGCCTTCGGGGCTAAAGAACTGGATCCAAAAATCTAAAAACAAAACTGAGACCTAGGGATTCCAAATTGGTGTACCACTTCCTCAAAGGATTTCAATATGCCACCGAGATACAGATCCTCCAGTGTGACAATACCCTTTTCCAACCAATCCCTCCAAAAAAGGGGAGATCTACCAATACATAACTTTGGATTTCGCCAAACAATTGAAGTATTTAGATATGGATCCAGTTCAAACAGCCGGGCCACTTTGGGCCAAACGACATTTAAGTGAGAGATTATCCAATGTGTTTTTGCCTCACCATACAGTTTAACAGACAGGCTTTGTAAAGGTGATAATGGGTGATAACATTGTTGGTAGACCCAAACCAATTGATCATCAAGTACTCTTTTAGCTCAGACCTAATTCTATATTTTCTGGCTCCTGTAAAATGGAGGAGCTAAGGCGCCACCTGTGTTTGAATGGGGTAACCCTCCTCGATCTATCTACTCGGCTTCGCGATCCAGGTAGCGAGGTGGGTTTGATCAGGTCTATGAACGCTATTGCCTTTCGGGGGCATTCAAATGTCTTAACTCCAGCCTTGGCTTCTATTTTACGTTTGGCAGGATACAGGATTCAGAATCTCACCTCTCTCTCATGAAGCTTTTTCGTACACTCCTTGAACCTATCGCGCTTTATCTGTATCTAGAAATGGCATTATGTTGTTCTTCTGCCAGGATAGCTTGCCCTTGCCTCTAGCCGCCCGCAACACCAGGTCCCAGTCCGATGATCTTAAGAATCTTGCCAGAATGGTCCGGGGTCCGTCTCCTGCCTGGGGCTGCTGGCCGGCGGTTCTGTGTGCACGCTCAATCTCAATCTCTCCCTCAATCTCCAGCAACTCCTGAATCAACTCACCCAAAACTTCACTGGATCTCCTCCTTCCTTACCCTCGGGGATGCCCACAAAACGGACATTATTGCGTTTGGATCGATTTTCAAAATCTTCATTTTTTTCCCCCCCAAAGTATGTCGACCTCTTAAAACACGGTCCTTATTTATATTATCAAAGGTTTGGACATTGTTTCTGTTGGTTATGATTATATTGATAATATTTGCTTAGTTACTTGCTGAGATCTGGGAACACAGCAACATGACTACAACAAAGTCCAATGGGGAACTATAGAAGAGAGTTCAGATAGGTTGTAAACAAATAGTTTATCTAGATTGTCTAAACCACTTTATTTGGAGTTGAACGCACTAATAATATCTCCTTGCACAGGGAATCTGAGAACACAAATACGGAAAAGTACAACAGTGTTTTCCCTAGGTTTGTGGAAGACGTAGGTGCACATATTTGTTGGGGGTTTAGGGGTCGTCCCTCAAGAAAATCTTCAATAAAATAAATATGCAATTTCACGTCATTTTGGACCAATTGTATTACAATATGTGTGTCTAAAATGTTGGAAAAGCTAGACCAGATAATAAATAAATAACACTCAAAAAACTTAAAGCCAATACTTGCTAAAGAAGTCCACTGGGGACCAACTACAATCATTAGATCTGAGAAAAGTAATTTAGTTAGTTTTGATGCTCGCATTCATTTTGCATTCAATTGTCAAAAAAATGAACACACAACTACAACTGATTGTAGGATGATGTGTCTTCAACCTCTCCTTATGTCATCATGTCTTATATATCACTCACTTTGACTTCCTAACTCTGAGCTCCCTCTGTGATTGACTGGAGCAGAGCTGTCAGCTGGGGAGGGGAGAGGCTCCAGATCCACACTGCCTGACCTAAAGGACAAGAAAAGTTTCAGATTACACATACTGTATCTACAACACATGTATGTTATTCCCATTGTGGACCACCTGGGAAGGAAAATGGGTCAATTTCATGATTATTTCATTTGAAGTCATTCTTTCCCATCTGGATTTCACCATCTGTCTTATAAGAAAGCTTCAGCTCTGTTTGTGCAGGAAGATCAGCGTCTTCTTTCTCTTTTGTGGTGAAAAGATATTCAAGTTGCTGTAAAATGCAGTGCAGAGGCTTCATTTAGCAACTGTAATTACACCACTGTCTCAAAAATATGTGTTGATGATTTATTGACGTTAACATGCTACATATCACTTTTCTTTTTTAACAAAAAAAAGAAAGAGCGAGGTGTGTATGTGTGTGTGTGTGTGTGTGTGTGTGTGTGTGTGTGTGTTGGTGGGGTGAGTCTAGTGAACATGGAGGAAACAGCAGGCTGAAGGAACACAAAGACACCGAGCACAGACAGGAAGTGGGTCCAGTTCACCAGTTCACATCTGAACTGTTCTTCTGTTTCACTGCTCACAAACACACACACACACACACACACACACACACACACACACACACACACACACACACACACACACACACACACACACACACACACACACCAGATTAAAGGAAGGTTAAAGAGGGAAGCCCGAGCAGATCCTGCTAAAATGCTGACTTGATTTCGCAGCGCTCTCAATAACAGGAAGACAAGTCTCTTTTCTCCTCACTCTTGCGTGTGTGTGTTCTTGGTCCTCTAGCAAAGTGAGGACATTTTGCAAACTGTGGACATTTTAGCCAGTCAGCAATGCTACACCTCCCACATCTGACCACATCTAAAAGGAAAAGTGTTTATACTTGCTCCAAATGGCCCCCCCTAGAAAAGGATCATAGCATCACACCCCCTTCTTCATCTCTCTTTTGCAGGTTTTTGTAGTCTCGACTTGATGACTCATACAAACTGGGATGATGACACACAATTTCGGACAATAGGCCTCAGTTAGAGTAGGAAAAGCACAGGTGTTCCTAAAAACGATGGATCTGTTCTATTCAAGTGTCCCAGTGAGCCGTGACAGTGAGCCAGCATGCACAATATCAGGACCCTGAAACACTTGTGCTATTCCTGCTGTGACATGTTACAAGGCCTTCAGTGAGAAGGGCCTATCTTTTCTAAAGGGCATTCATGGTGTTGCACTTTGGTGTACACACAAAAAGTGACGGAAGTAGTTGTGCTAAGAATGAACAAGAGGCTTGAGAGGGAAGTTCAAACCCTGCCTTCTTTTATAACTTGTATGTTATGTAGTTGTGATGTTAACAATTCAGATATGGAGACAAAGGATGCATTATGTTAATTACGGCCCTTCCCATGAATTTAGTACAAAAAAAAAAAGAGTGACGTGGCCGGGTTGGGTCAGTGGGTAGAGCAGGTGCTCTACATGGAGGTTTATGCCTTGACGCAGAAGGTCCAGGGTTCAAGAACAACCTGTGACGATTTCCTGCATGTCTTCCCCCCCCTTTCTCACCTAGCTGTCTTGTCCATTAAAAGGCGGAAAAGCCCAAAAAATAATCTTAAAAAAAAAGATTTCTTCTCCTCATTCATAATCACATCAGCAAAAAAGAAGAAATTGACACGTGTGCGTGCACTAGGCTATTTATAGATATTTGGGCCCATATAAGCAAATTGCAGATACAGTATATCGGTATCGTTGTACATGTCGGCTGTAACAAGAAATTGCGCTATAGAAATGCCAAACTATGTTTGACGTTATTTAGAAACAGTGTCTCCATTGCGTAGTTTGTCCACCAGAAGGCAGACTGGTTGATTTTTAAAGGTACAATATCCCATTCAGTATGCACCTTGGTTAGAAAAAGAAAAAAAAAAGTTAAATTCAGTATTGGTACACTGTCTTACTAAAAATATTAGCACATGCACTTTGATAAATGCCTCGTCATGTTTTGAAATGTTTTAATAAAATGGAGAAAAGAAAAATATAACACTTTGTGAGGTATCTAAATAAACACTGAATTCAGAGTGATCACTGGCCTCACTTCCACACTAGATAAGTGTTCACTGTACTGCTGACTACTGACTGTGTGTGTGTGTGTGTGTGTGTGTGTGTGTGTGTGTGTGTGTGTGTGTGTGTGTGTGTGTGTGTGTGTGTGTGTGTGTGTAAGAGCATTACAGACATCTGCAGAAATGAGAAAGGTCCTGAGATTCTCCCGAGTCTCAGACCTCCCCCACACTTCCTTACACACACACACACACACACACACACACACACACACACAGGTCAAAGGTCAAACTTATAAAAGCTTTTTTGGGTCCAATCCTAATGTCTGCTGATAAAGATACTGTTTTGTCACACTGAAACGAAAGACAAAAACTGCAGTATCAGTATGAGTATCAGTATGAATATTACTTAATATAGAGAATTGCCCCAAATACTAAACTTGGCAGAGCATGTGCTGCAGCTCCTTTTAGTGGACCACCAAGCCTAGTGTATACTAGTCATATTTTACTAACATATTATATACTATTACTATACTTGTTTCTGTTTCACAGCTCTCTAATGTTTTTCTGTGAATATATTTAGCCTTTTTTCAAAGGTGGAATGCAAAAACGTGACAGGAAATGAAGGGAGAGAGAGACAGGGAATGACTGTAACCCTCCCACACAACTCCAACTTTAGTAAGTTTAACTTTAAAAAGGTACATAAAGGGAGCACCTTGGTGGCTGTGTGGTTACAGTGCATGCCATATAACCGCCATAGTTCCAGGTTCGATTACAGCCTTGGGACTATTGTTGCATGTCATACCCCTCTCTCTCTTCAACATTTCTACACTGTCCTCTATCAAATAAAGGAGAAAATACCAAAGAAATATATAAATAAAAAGTTCTGCTCAATTTCAAAACCACTTTTATTGCCTAACGTTCAAGCTGTAACAGAATACTCTCCACACCAGATGTGTTACCTCTCAAATGCTTAGTCTAAATATTAAGTTGACTGATGAGTTTGATGAATTATTATTTCCAGAACTATTCCAAATATAACATGGCTCAAACCTGCTCGGTCTGTAGAGCCCTAAAGCAAATGAAGGCATGGACTAACTTACACACACACACACACACACACACACACACACACACACACACACACACACGCACTATCGCATTATTGATGTTTTAGGTTGTATAACAGTATCCGTCTTTGTGTTTCTCACCTGTTGCTGATACATTCTTTTAGCTCTGTGGTCCACGAGCTGACCTGCTGGTCGTTGTCCGTCTCAAATATCAAACTACCTCGATTAACCTGCAGAGACAAAGATGCTATTAAATATACCATCCACTTTATATAGACGCCAAGCTGCACTACATTGTGCAGTGCAAGAAGTGGCCTAGACACATTAAAAGTGCAATTTTTCTAATGCTATACAAACACAAACGGCATATTTAAGGCTTAATGTTGCCAATAAGGTGGCGCACCTTATTGTAAGTTTTGTAGCTTATTCTAATGATCAAAAACCAGGTTCAAGTAATACACCACCTTAAAGTTACAATTTCGAAGATCTCTTCTCTCTTCTCACCTACTGTATGGCGATAAGTGAATTATTCTCTCACTTGTTTTTGAAGTTTCGTCTGTACTCATCGCTTTTTTCTATGTTTGTTCGGCCACAGAAACCATTTACTCGCAACACAAGCAGAGACCAGAAGAAACAGTATGCCGCTTCACACACAAGTGAGTTGACGAGCGAGTCTATTGCGTTCCCTCGGCGGACCAACCTCTTTTGGGTGCCGCTTGTGATTTTTCCCGGGAATGTCGCCACAGACACCCAGTTTGTAAAACTGCAAATGCAAGGGCTTTCATCAGTGGACCATAGGCTCAATCAGCATTGTATTGCCTCATTCGGCGATAGATAGTGACTTAACGGACATTTATTTAAATACAAATCTTCAAGATTATTACTTTAAAAAAAGGCTACCAAAACTGATAGAAAGATAGCCAGCACACTTTCCACAACTGTTATGTAAAACTGCTATCAAATACTCACTGTTGTGGCTGTAAAAACGTTATTGTTATTTATCGTAGACAGTCAGCACAGACATACATAGTAACATAAAGAGGTATCTGATCAGACCAAAAATAGAGATAAATAAGTAAATAAATAAAATAATTAAAGTGAAAACATAAAAAAATAGAATAAAATAAAGAAAAAAAAAATGAATTAAAGGGGGGTGGGGGTGATGATCGCTCTCCTCTTCAAAACATTTTAAGCAAGACAGGGGTCCATCTCTTCAAAAGTTTGTCCCTCTGGAGCCTCAAGTTGTGAGTTATTTCTTCCATTCTGTAAAGCTTCCCACACCCGTTCGTTCCACCACTGAAATGTTGGTACAGTGGGGGCTGTAAAAACTTTGTAGTTTGTTACTTTACACTGGATTGCAATGATTTGCACAGCAAAAGAAACAGCAGTATATTTAGATATATTTTGGTAAAACAATGGTCGATGGAGCATGTGGATGGACAGTAGAGGAGTGATTGTTGATATGAGAAGTTTCTGTGGAAGGTTTTCCCTCATGTAAACGTATGTTATGACAGCCATCTTTTAACCCTACAGGTGGTGAGGGTTTGATCCTCAAGAGACGAGGTTTGGGTGGAGTTTAAACTAGCAAGGTCTAAATGAAGGCTGTTTTGTGAGTTTTGTTATGAAATGATATGATACAATGATTGTCCTGTTTCCTCTTCATGTTGGATTGAGGGTTGAAGATCTACGCAAATGTGGATGTAAGCAACCCAATGGGCAGAGTCTGCAAACTACAACTGTAGTCTTTTCGATCAGAATCATATATCCATTTAGTTGAAAACTTGTACATACCTTTAAAACGAATGTGTTTAAGTTGTCAGGCATCTCCAGCCGATTGCAACGACGGACTTCTTGGATATCTGAGCAGGGAGTCGTCAGCTTGGGACTGGAGGCCTGAAAAACAACAAAGACATGAGGACAGATCAGATGTTACTCTCATGAAATGTAATACAAAAAGGCACAAAGCCAAAAGAACAAAGTATAAACTGAAAGCAGAAAGGAGTGTGACTAAGTGCGTGTTAACCTTATGATTATACTACAACAGTTAAATGTGTTTGTGTAATAAGGAAATTAGTCTTTAATCAGCTTCTGATGTCTAAGGTGGCTAACCATGTGATATTGCCAAATTCTCTGAATGACTCAACAGCACACTGAGGAAAAAACAGCTTGGTGGGGTGTAAGAAATAAAAGCCAAACTATTTAGTGATTTAGGTGAGTCGACCTTCTAAACCTGCAGATAATTTGTGGTGCTTCTGGCATACAAGCATCTGCTTTACAACGCAAGCTGGCTCAAAGCTTTGCAGCAGTCAAACTCACACAGTCTTTGTTACTCAATTGTACATTAGTGCAGTAAGGTTTGTACATTTGTAGCTCAATACCTCTTTTTTCACTTTCATTCAAATATCTAGCATATCAGCAATGTGGCTTGTACTTGCAACAAAAAAAGCTTTACTGGAACTGAGATGGGTAGAATAGACTTTACTTCTGACTAGGTTGCCACTGCAATATGTCTTATTTTAAGGTTGATCAGTTAAAGCTACAGATAAGACACTACACCACAGGCTGTTCATATGTACAGTATTTGAAGTCTCTATATCTGTATGGTCGTGTGAGTGTGAAGCCTCAGTGCTGCTGCAACTGAAGCCTCCCTTAGTAAAAGAAAATGCAGCGAATTGTATGAAGAAGAAAAGCATTATGGGAGCTCTCATGGCGGAGCTCCAAGGTGGACCCCACTGGGACAAACTGTGATTGAAGAATAAGATATGAGGGGCTTCCTGGTGGCTGTTTGACCTGAGGACACACAGCATGAACTCCTGATGCTGGGACTTTGAGTCAGGCTTGTGACCTTTTCTGCAACTATATACTGACAGTGGTGGCCTAGTGGTTAAAGATCGCGCTGGCACGGTTCAATCCCCAGACCGACAGGAAAAATCTGGATGGGGAAAGTGAAAGAGCAGCGCTTGGCAAGCAGATCAGACTGTGGTTGTACTGGGCAGCTTCCAGGTATGAATGTGTAACAGTGTGAATGTGACAGGCCGTCATTGCAAATGAGAAGTTGTTCTCAATCGACTTACCTGGATAAATAAAGGTTAAAAAAAATAAAATACTGTATCTCACAATACAGCATGTTTTCTGGTAATTAAATAATAGTCTATATGAAATAACCACCTGGTATTTTTGAACACTGCTGTGTGAATTAAATACTTGACAAATAAAGTCTTTTTTTCATTTTATTAAGCACTTTAGTGCAAAAGGAACATAACGTGCAAGGATCAGAAAGCAGGTGTCGTCAAAATGACGTAAATATTGCTGGAAATTTTTGACATTGCGATGGAAACAATATAGAACAATATATACGATAGACATTTTTATAATCGCTTGACCATATATATCGTCATATCGCCCAGTCTTAAATGGAGATACTTTCTACAGGTGTGAGACCTCTATTCCATGCAGATGAAACCCAGCTAGACAGGAAAGGATGGTGTGTGTGTGTGCATATCCATGGGTGAATGACTACAGACACAAACTAATCATACATCACTATTAAAGTGATGCGGAGCCTTCGAGCACCGCAACACACACACACACACACACACACACACACACACACACACACACACGGCTCAGCCATGTGTACAGGCCTGTGGCATGTTGGGTCAGAAGTCACTATTTAGAGTATAAAACTAGTGTGTGTGAGATGTGTTTGCTATATATGATGATCATCTAATCAGTTAATCATCTAATTGTTGCAGCTCTACTTATGCACTGAAAATAAGACTTAAGTTAAAAATATGTTTGTTCAATTAACATACTAAAAGAAAAACAGTGTTGTTAAGAATATACTTACACAGGGACAGATTCATTTTGACTATGAACCACAATAGCTTTACTTTATCATGATATAATTATGAGGAGAGATGATAAATATTATCACCCAGCCTGGAATGGAGTCCCCCAAAAATTAATTATTAATTAATCTACCAGCAATTAAAGTGAAGAGCACTAAACTTTCTCCAGCACACAGCTAACAAGTTTCACTTGGATCAAAATGAAACCCTAAAAAAAAAAAGAAAAAAAAGGGTGGAGGAGGGTGAATAGCGTGAGAGAGCAGAAGCAGCAAAAGGAAACACACGAGACAAGGAAAGACATGGCGTTGGGTGGGAGAAGAGGGAGCAGGGAAGAGCAGAAGAAAGAGCAGGGAGGACAGATTCCAGGGCTTTGTGCACTGGATGACTATGAGTCTATGTGACAGTGTGTGAGCCTGAGGAATGTTTAGGATAAACACACACACACACACACACACACACACACACACACACACACAGAATAGATTAAACCCCCTACTCGTCCAATTTTCTCAGCTTGCCGGTGACGTGAATGAACCCCATAACTCCAAGCGCTCTTTGTTTTAACCACAGCGTCTACTACGATCAATAAAAAGCACTGTGACGCAGAGATGAGAGGGATGTGACTCATTTAGAGAGATCTGAGTCAGTAAATGAGGAACCGACTACAAGTTGTACTTGTTATCAAATTGCTGCCACCACTGAAGTTTTGAGAGAGATACTATCAATACATTCTCAGAGGAAACGTGTGCACACTTGCAGGAAAGACCAGAGACAATATCTAACTGAAAATATTAAACTAGTCAGACAAATCAAGACATTTAAAGATGTCATCTTGGGCTTTGGAGAATTGTAACAGCCATTTTTTGTGAGTTTTTTTTGGTGATTAATTGAGAAAATAATCGTCAGATTAATCCGTAATGAAAATAACTGGTAATTGCAGCCTTACATACAACTGAAATCTGAATGATATGAAATCTAAAATATTTGATAACTCTTAACTTTGAACACAAACCAGTTTACTTCTATTTGGACATTGCTGCTTACTGAACATGCATCCATTTAATGTAAAAAACAAACACACCACAACAAAGATAAAGGATGTTAAAGCTTCACCATCAACATCATAACTACCCTGGATATGCAACAGCTAATGAGATGTGGTACTCTGTGTGTGTGTGTGTGTGTGTGTGTGTGTGTGTGTGTGTGTGTGTGTGTGTGTGTGTGTGTGTGTGTGTGTGTGTGTGTGTGTGTGTGAGAGACTCGGTCCTTGACCAACACAGTATACACTGTGTGTGTTGGTAAGTATACGGGCTACAAGTAACTCATTGAGAGGAATGTTTTGGGAGATTGTGAATGAGTTTCTGACTAAGAGCATCTTTGAGGAACCATATGCGTCTGTGGAGGGGAAAAAGAAGAAAAAAAGAAAAGAAAAACAGGCAGCAGATGGCTGACTGGTTGAGCAACAACATAACAGGCCTGATTTCTATAAATCAACTTCATCAGGGGAGCAAGTTCAAGCTCACAGCACATTTCCTATCTCGCAACTGCAAAGTGTAGTCTGTAAACTCACGCACACACTGACCAAACCTTTTTCACTGTTTTTCTTCCTTTTTCTAATCTGCATATAATAACACCGCCAAGCAATGTGGGGAAAATGTGTGAGCATTCATGAACTGTGCGTTTGTCTTTAAATGCACAAGGAAAAAAATGACCACAAAGATACAAAACAACTAAAAAGAGACAAAAAACAACCACAAGAAGATGCAAAAAGAAACACAACTAGACCACAGAGATGCAAAACGACCACAAAGAGATGCAAAATGAGATGCTTAATGACTACAAAGAGACACGAAAACAACCACAAAGACACAAAGAGGCGCAAAATGACCAAAAGAGAAGCAAAATAACTATAAAGACGCAAAACGTGATGCATAGTAAATACTAAGGGATGAAAAATAACCAAAAAGAGCTAAAACAAAACACAGAGACACAAATCAACCACAAAAAGATCCAAAACAACCACAGAGACTCAAAACGACCATAAAAAGATCCAAAACGACATTTTTCGGCTTACAGTCTTGGTGTCTTATGTAAAAGGGGTGGGGGGCTTTTTATATATCCATGTCCAGGGGCCCATTGTTGCATAATCTGTCCATGGCTGTAAGCTATTTGGAGTTACAAATAGCAGCTATTTACTGATATTATTTCATATTAGAATATATAAACTTGTTTATTTGGCATTCATTTATTACACTAAATACCCAATGTAATCATTAATACTGTACACTTTATTATTGTCAAGAACCAGAGCTTTAAATTCAAGATGCAAGATCACCGGTTATATAAGCACGGACGTGTAAAAAGCTTATAGCTGTGTGAGTCGAAACACATTTTTAATAATTTTACAAAAGTTCCCCCGTTCTTAGGGCCCCTGGTGTACCGGTGTGTGAGTGACAAGTTTTTGGAATAACAAGACTGCAGACTTTATCCTTTACTATAGAGGATGCCAAAAACAAAAGCTAATGTAACATATCCTTACCAACTGTTACCTTGCATCAACCTCCTCAACATACACATTCTATAGTAGACTGAGAGAAACCGATGAAACAGGCAGATTCAGACAAAGTGATAGAATGTGAGCATAATGGGTCCGTAAACAGAATCTATTTATGTATGTCTATGTCTTGTTTTGCCAGCAGATCTCAACTTTACCGTCTTAAAGTGCGACTGTTCCTCATCCTGCAACTGCGAAACCATTAAAGTGGTACCAAACTAAAGTTACTGCAAGCTCATAGCTTCAGTGGACAAATTAAAAGTGGTAGAGATATACGTTGACACTCAGGGATGTGCCTGGTATCATTGGAAAGGAAACACTCAAGTTTTTGTTACAAGAGTCAGGGTGATTCTAGGCCTTACTGACACAGAGTTACAGAGGCAAGAATGGAGGGTTTCTATTTCCGTCCAAGTCATACATCTGTAAAATTATTAAAATACACTGCTGTAAACACATCTAGTGAGATACAGACAACACAATGTCATAGCCACATGTATCAGCTTACTACAGAAAAAACCCAGAAGCCAAAAGACTAAAAAATGGATTTTATATGATTTCTTTTCTACATATATGTCGGTGCGTTTTTCTGATTTCCATTTAAAAAGTGCAAAGAAAAAAGCCAATAAAGTACAAAATAAAACACTTCTCAAATACACAAACACACCCACATCAATCATACACATACTTGAAATAACTATATACAAAAATATATAGAAATAAGTAATTATACATTGCACAGGGTGTGATATGCTTATAGGAGGCCCTGTTTTTGCTTTGACACAGCTCCAGCCATTACAGGGTTAAAATTTCAGGGGCAAATGTGGTATCTATCTTCTTGTCTGCTCATTGGCTAAAAATGTAAATGCTTACATGTAAATGCAAATGCAGGTTTTATCTACCACAGTAACTACATGTTACTGTGTGTAAATTAGATGATTTGCTGCATTTTCTATTGCTTTATATATTTGTGAATTTATTTATTGACTGCTTTTGTCAAACCTTGGGCTTTGGGATGTTATCATGTACATTTTTCACAATATTTTGACATTTTATAGACTAACCAATTACCCATTCATTAAAAGTAGATCAACTCATGAGGAGTAAAGTGTTAGTTGTAGCCCTTTTATAGATATTACTAACATAAAAAAGACAGATTACCAACACTCTACTGTTTGCTCTTTTCTTGACAACTAAAATATCAACGTGCAACATGTTAACCTGATGGTGATCTGTTCACCATCAACTTTTCACTCCCGGTTCTTTTCAGATTGAGTCAACTTTCACTACTATGTTTCAGCCACACACACACACACACACACACACACACACACACACACACACACACCCCAACAACAACAACAACAAACTGATATTGTGAATTTGAGATGCAGATATGCAACAGTGACAACATGGCCTACATATTGGCTTTTCAAATGATATGTACCCTATATGTAATTTCTGTCTAACTCAGTCCTTCGTTATTTCTGTTTCCTTCTGTGTCATTATTTATCGGTGGATGCGTACTATACTATTTTGTGCCTATTTAATGTTGTGTGTATACATTTTATAAGACATGTAAGAGACAAAAAAACATCAAGAAGAGCAAAAAGACAAAAAAAATAGTGGCCGGGTTGGTTCAGTGGGTAGAGCAGGCGCACATATACTGAGCGGTTTATGCCTCGACACAGAGGTCCAGGGTTCGAATCCAACCTGTGACGATTTCCTGCATGTCTTCCCCCTCTCGCTCCCCTTTCTCACCTAGCTGTCCTATCACATAAAGGAGGAAAAGCCCCAAAAATAATCTAAAAATAAAAATGACTAAAAAAGATACACAACTAGACCACAGAGACGGAAAACGACCACAATGAGACACAAAAAGATGATTTTTATGGACTGTGATGACATGTTATACAGACTAAAGGAGCAATCAAGTAATCCATTTTTAATAGTAACTCTTCAGTCACAGCTCTATATTAGATATGGATATATTTTTGAAAAAGTGCCAAATGAATGCCTAAATAAAACTAATAAGACACATCGTGACACAACTAACACTGACTGTTTAACCAATCAAAGTAACTTCTTCACACAAGTTAACACACACACACACACACACACACACAAACAGAGATGCGGCCATGCAACCTCTCACCCACACAGTCACAAACACATCTACAGTTTGAGCGCACACACCCACACACACACACACACACACAGGATGTTTGGAGTCCAAAACGATCTTCCCAGGGTCCCTTTCTCAAGGCCGTTAACTAAATGACACTCCACATTCTACTATCCCTCTGAGGGTCAATGTAGCCTACGCTGTCCGGGGTGCATGCGTGGTGGACTGACCTTAAACTCTGCAGGGTTACCAAACTGGTTTCAGAAGAGATTTTGGAAAGTGTGTATATGCACAATTATCTCTCTCTCTCTCACACACACACACACACACACACACACACACACACACAAACACCTGGACAGGAGGAGGATGGTGTGTGTGCAAATCCACGGGTGCACAATGACAGACACAAACTAATCGTACATCACTAATAAAGCGATGTGGAGACATTTCCTATCAGACATAGGAAACCTTGACAGACGCATCTGTCTGCGCTTCCCCTGGTTTCAGGTTGGGATCATTGATGTGTTTCTTTTCCTTGCTGCATACCTAAAGGATAAGTATGGTCTATATTTTTTGTTATTGTCAACAAAACCCATAAAATAAGCAAATCAATCCCTCACACATTGTGGAATTTCTTTTGTATGTCTGAAGGTGCTAATAAAAAGTTGATCACACACACAAAAGCAAATCACCAGTAAAATGAACAGTACAATTCCGTTTAAATCAATATAGTTTGATGTTGTGTTACATGACCCATTTCTTCCGTAAAGCCGTGCCAGTGCATCTCTCTCACACTCTCCACATAACCCCGACCCCACTCTCCTAGCTAATTAAAAGAGAATGCAAATTAAAGTGTTTCCATCCACTACTGTTAAGTGAATATTAGGTGCTGGTTCATCTGAAAAGGAAAAAAGTAGGTGGTGTTAATTCTCCTGTCAGGTGCCATTAAACCACCGCAGAAGAAGAGGGCACAGTGAGATAATGTAATTAAAAGAGCGCCAGTCAAACCTCAAAAGAACCAAAACGATGCGGAATCTGGATGGAAACATGGCATTTATGTTGTTATTCATTTTGGGAAGGTTACAGTTTCCTCATCTGTCCACACAGATGTGATGTGATCTGTTTTTGTCCGCTGCTATTTTTCAATAGTCAATGTGTGTGAAATTTACAGGATGATTTTTATGATATGGCTGAGGTGAATGTGATGTTTGATGTTTGTAATGTTGTAATGTGTTTAATGTGTTTACAATAGCTGTAGCTGCAACAAACACTATGGTGATCTGTAGCAGCTGGCATAGTTTTCAGCCCTCTACACTACTGCCAGACACCACCACCTGTTGTTTGTGTTAAACAGATAAAAACTCATGAGGTCTTTCTCCATAGCTGGTGGGACAGAAATAGATTCTGTGACACCAGCTCACTCCTGGTTTCTTCCATGACAGGCTGGCTAAAGTTTCTTCCAGTAATGCAGCAGTTAGATCAGTGGTTTGTGTTGGGTATTTTTCGATTTGGAAAGTGAACTCAAGATGTTGATCCAAAACATAACATTTAAAAAAAAAAAAGTCAAAAGGTCACGCTGTCACGCTGAGGGATATTTTGCCGATTATCTCTGCCCTTCAAATTATTCAAAATATCGTTGGCTCAGAAATACGTCCACGGAGAGCAGCTGTGATCACTTAACACCATAATACAAATGCATGAACATGGCAACACCTATGAAATAATTTACAGTAAGTTAAAATTACTGTAACTTACTATAAAATGTTTTTTAGGTTTATTTTATGCATTTTTACTTTTCATGTAGCGTTTTTCTTTTAGATCAGCTCTTTTACGGTCAAAGAAAATATTTTAAAAAACATGCCTCAACTGATAAAAACTCTGACAGCCACCTTTGTACACACTGGTTTCTGGTACATGTGCATAGGTGGAGTACAGGCAGCCAGGAGATCAGATCACATTCACAATTAGCGTTATCTGTGGCATCATGGAGGATGTGGGGGGAAACACACACACACACACACACACACACACACACACACACACACACACACGTTGTGGGGTTACCAATAGTGATAGAGAGGAGTGTTTTCTAGGAAACCTGTCAGAAGCTGTCAACCTTCAGTGATGAATAATTGTGTCAGTTCATTGTGCTGCCCTCCTTGCATACTTCTCAGAAACACTTATACAGTATATGAGCCTAATATGCAGAAGTTAAGACAGCACACTCAAGATTCACAGAACTGAGTGCCGTTCCTTGGAAATGAATTAGCTGCGGTTTTGCACATGAGACAAGACCAATTAGCAAGCCTGAGAGATCAGAAAAAGAAGGGAAAGTAGTAACATTTCTGCCTAATTCTGACAAACTTTAAGCCAGTAGACAATGTAAAGGGCTTTAAGTCATAAAAAATATATTCTAATATTTAGGACAGAGCTTGTTTAGAGGACTGCACACCTCTCTGTATAATGCAACACATTCAAAAGCAGCACAAACTACATCCTCCAAAATGATCATAAAGTTGATAAACACCTTTTTAAAATGAAAACAAAAACTGAACATTATAACCTTCATAAAGGTAGGATTTATTGCTGGACTGCATTTGTTTTAGCTGGGTTAACTTTCAAGTTGTTAATACATTGGGAGATCATTCAGACATTATGCATTACGTATGCATACTAATATTCACTTTCTATATGTGTACTGATACTGCTTAAAGAACCAGCTCACGTAAGTCACAAAAACATTTTCCCACCTAACCCTCTTGACATCTCTTGATGCAGATCGTTTTGGATATTTTCGCCTCTGATTTGAGATTTATCACGGAGACTTCTGTCACTGCTCAAATATTTCATTTGCGGTGCTCACAACATTGAAAAGGTCAACAGCAATATCTCCTTCCAGAAAATATGTATCAGTTAGTCAAGATAATCCGCAGACCTGACTGTGAACAGTTTTCATTGGAACGACTTTCTGTTAAAAAAATGTGAACTGTTTTTATTGGGACTGCTTCCTAGCAAAGTAATAGTGCCATTAGAAACTACTGGCAGCGGGGTCTGTGAATTATCTTGAGTAACCGGCACATTGTTTTTGGAAAGACGTGTTTCTTTGGCAATTAAGTGTCGTTTTTTTTTGTGCTTTAGGCACCACAAACAACACTGCATTCACCCACATTGTACTAGAGTGGTAACACAAGTGTGAGCCAAAAACAATATGGCAGTGCAGCATGATATATAGTTTCCAGCGCGTCCTGGTAGCCTAATGGTCTGGGATGTTAACCGTGTGGTCACAACGTCCCCGATTTGAGTCCAGCTGCGGGCTTCCTCTCTCTCTCCTCTCATTTCCTGTCACCTCTCTAGTGTCACTATCATATAAAAAGACAAAAATGCCCCCAAATTTTACAAACTCTCTCAGACGAACAGAGTACATTTCTGTGGAGAAATGTCTGCTGATATGAATGACAAGATGTTTCGAGGTCAATGTGATAAAGTATTGAATTTTTGGCCCTGACTCCAAATGATTCTGATTTGAATCTTAGCTTATAATTTACAACTCATCCATAGATCCAACACAACATTTCGTGATGAGTGTAACACCTTCCTCTACCCAAACAAAAGCTAATCAAAGTGCAGCTGAAATATCATGGAAAACAACCAGATCATCTTACTAAGAAACAGATTGTGTGATTGTGTGTAGTGGTGAGCAGTGATGTGCACGCACACACAAACACCGTTTCCACGTAAGCAGCTGAGTTGAACTATTTCCACTGATTCACAAAAAGCTATACTGTGTGTCTGGGTTAGCTCAGTTGGTAGAACAGGCGCACTTACGTAGGGGTTTATACCGCGACGCAGAAGGTCCAGGGTTGGAGTCCAAACTGTGACGGTTTCCTACTTGTCTCCTCCTCTCTCTCCCCTTACATGTCTCGCTGTTGTATCCATTAAAGGTGGAAATGCCCAAAAAATAATTTCAAAGTTTTTGTATGTAAATAAATTAATGACACTTAATTTTGGAAAATCTACTTCTTGAATGAATAATAATGTAGTTACACGAGCAAAAGCTGTCATAAAGGCTTCTGTACTTTGTTAACTGCATGTTGTATCACCATTAGCGTGCTTTTGAAAAGTACATAGTGTTGCATATGTCTTTTATGAAACATGGACATTAGTTTGAGAACAAAATTGCACAAGTTTGCACAAAATTCACTCAGCAGTGGATGGAAAATTGCTAGCATGTGTGTGTCGGCGTTTGTGTATGTAAGAAATTTCAGTCGTGTGCTACTCATCCACATGCGTAAGACTTGGCATGTGTCAGTTAAGGGTGTGTTGTGTGTTCACTTACTGTGCATGTGGAAAAGACTAGTCAAATGTATTTCTCATTTTTTCTTTGCCTACAATCACGTCTGGAAAAGCTTATGAACAGAAGAACTGAAAGACCTTTGGAAATGACAACAAAAGTCAGTCAGTCTTATCGGTTAGGTAAGCTAAACCTTTTAGTAACAGTTCCACCTCGTGGTCGGTCCAAGCAAATAAATTCCTCGTCTTACTTTTCGCCATTGTTGTTCATTGATCAAGTTTTTCTTTTTTTTGTATTTCCAACTTATACATACATAACGTCAGACAATCTGCTTCCTGTTTACACCAGGACGCGCATGCCCAGTGTATGTGAAAAGTCAGGTGATATGTGTTGTCAGACGTGTTAATATGGATGGAGAAGAACTCATCAAGAACTCATCTGCTACTGGAGCTTAAAACTCTTGTGTGGATGATCGTGGAAATGAAAACTTAGTAATGTAGCTGTAGCCTAAAACATGTTTTATGCCCCACAGATACCTTTATATCTTAACAACACCTGTATAAAGTTTCAGACCTCTAGGCTTAATTGGTTGACAGAATTTTTTTTCTATTTTGGTAATTGATTGATTGAAATGTGACGATTGACTAGCCTGACAAGCCAGACCCACATCAAGATGTTGGGTCTGGGAACACACCATTGACAGGGCTCAATCCGAGGGGCGGGATAAACGGTTGTCTTTCAAATTCCCTCTGCACGCAATAGGATAGCGCTACAACCAGGCAGAGCAACGAAGAAGGTAGCGAAGCTAGTTGATAGATTAAACTTTTGCCGTATCCGGTCGGCAAAACTCCGAACACATCTTCCTTTTTTAAGAATGATTTCAGTGCCGTTCTTTGTTCTTTTCTCAAAGAAAAGCTTAACTCCAAGTCTTCCAGAAGACTGCTGTTCCCAGCAGCAGCAGCCATAAGCCCGTCTACCGACTCTATACACAATGTGATTGCCCTGACCAGAGTTTGGTTTTCCAGCTTGCAAGCCAACGGAGAGTGCCTAGACAAAATAAATTTGCTGCCACTAGGGTGCGTCTAGATTTCTAGGCTAACGATTGACTGCTTTGTTTGTCATATATTATTGTAAATCAAAAATCTTTGGGTTTTGGACTTTTGGCATGTTGTCACTATTCTTTGATATTCTATAGAGTAAATGATTTATCTAAAGGCAGCAATCGATAATGAAAAAAAACATTGGCTGCTGTCTTAGATATATTTTTATCCCAATAGTGGATGATAATATGGGCCTGCTGATATATTGGTCTGGCTTACTCCAACACTAGAAAGACATACAAATCAAAATCAGCCGGGATTGATTTTCCAAACTACGAAAACCCACATCTGACAAAGAGACATGCCCAGAAGTTGGGAAGAAAAACGTTCTCTTGTCCTTCCTTTCCCTTCTGCCCCGGTGCCACACCATTGTCTCTGAATAAACCTTACTGTGCAATTTTGCCCTTTATGACAACAGTTCCTGGTACCACTGAGCCAGAACCAGGTTTATACAGGGAAGGAGATCTAGCCATGATAACATTTTCCACAAATAAGTCAGAGCCAAGTGGGACTTGCCAGGGCCAGAGAAAACTCTAAATGTTTATAACGCAGTATCAAAAGCCATGGTTTGCTTAGTGAGAAGCTACAGCCACAATTCAAAAATCATCTCGGCTGGCAGCATAACAAAATTATTCATTTTTTTTAGGGGAAACTGAGAGGCAGAGATAATGAGTAAATGCTAGTTGTATTTGGCCCTGTAATGGAAACCAGGCTAAGGACTTGCCCGGAGAGCATCACAGGAGGGAGCTAAGCAGGATTGGAGATGTGACTCAGGAAAAGCATGGAGTGAAGAGGAGAGAGTAAGGTATAGCACAGTGATTTTTTTTTTTTTTTTACAGCATTTTAATACCACATACAACGGAATACTAATACCACGGCCATACTGCTCAAAGTGTGGGGGGAACAGTGAGCAGAGTTGATTGAGTAGCGCGAGTTGTATCTGAGAGTAGCTGCTGGATAGCTGGACGGTGCCGTGAACTACGACTCAATTCGATATATTTTGGAAAATGGCTGAGACACGACCAAAGAAAAGACGTTCGGAGGAATATATGGCGAGAAGAAGAGAGATTGAGAAGGAGCGAACGAAGACCCGGATTTACATTGGGGAATCGATCCAAAGGTGGCGAGAACTCCGCCGGCAGAAGGGCTTCCAGTCCGATGCACAGGTGGCTAAGTTCTTACTGGACAGGTAGGTAAAGTCAAGATTGGTTGTTGTAAATGCATGCACAATTCGCATGCATTTCGCCCTCGTGCCAATAAAAAGTAATTATTTTCCAAAGTTATCCCATGAGAGCGAACCTACAAAGTTGTGGCAACTATACTGGTTGTACTGGCTAAGGTAGTTATTATCAAGCTAGGTTACTAGCAGCTAACAGCTAGCTTTGAAGTGCATCCAACGAACTCGTAATGGCACTTGTTTGTTTTCATGTTAGTGTAGCACAAATCCACTTTCCATTTCCATGCGCGTTCATGACAGTTATGGAAACATGGGGGGAGGAGCGAGCTTGCTCTGTTTGGTATTTACTTGGAACGTCAACAGAAGTGACGTCAAGCAGGAACTCATAGTGCACCTTTAAGGCCGCATCTAACGATTATTTTCATTATCCATTAATCTGCCAATTGCCGATTGTTTCATCGTTAACTCTATGAAATGAAATAACCAACGTTCACAGTTTCTCAGAGGCCCCGGTGATGTCTTAAATCAATTCAATTCAATTTTATTTATAGTGTCAAATAATAACAGGAATTATCTCAGGACACTTTACAGATAGAGTAGGTCTAGACCACACTCTATAATTTACAAAGACCCAAATCAGCTTCTTCTGTCCGACTAACAGACCAAAACCTTAAGATATTCAATTTATTGTCATATATATCAACAAAAAAAAACACTTGAAGACACTGTCCACATCACACTAGTTTTCCTTCGGTATAAAACCTAAAACCTGATCTTTATGTCATGATGCTGATGTGGTTTACTCTTGTGGTCATCATTTTGCAAATACTGCAATTAAAGTGGACTATAAGTGTTTCTTTTTACAGAAGCACCAACAGAAGAGCATAAACCATGAAGATCCCACAACCACCACAGGGCAACCAGACAAGCAAATTATTTAAAAAAAAAAACTACTTCTTTGTTCATCTTAATGTCATCTAAATCTGGTATTTGTACAGTTTTAATACTTATAATTTTTTCTGAGGGACCCAGAAAGTCTGGCTCTGAGACAGAGTAAAGCATAGATATAAAATAGTAAAATAGCCAGTTTATTAGGTATACCTAGTTAAAACTAATGCAATACAACAGCACTGCAATACATCCTACATTCATGAGGGTAATAATGTTCTTAATAAACTGGCAACTGAGAGTAAATACTGTTGGGTTAATCTATGGGGAGTCTTAGAGTGGAAAACCTTAAGCAAGCACTTCCAAGTAGAGTGCCATGCTCTGAAAAATATGGTCATTATTAAAGAGTCCCAAGTTGAACTATGTGCGCTACAGGTGTTTACATGACAAACATCTTTTGATAATGTAACTAAAAAGGAGTACTTCACATACATACATACTACTTGAACCATGACATAATGATGCTGTGTAACATAATAGTGTTTGCGGGTGTGTGTGTGTGTGTGTGTGTGTGTGTATTCGTAATGATGAATAAGAGTCAAGAGAAAACTATTGGGTGAGGGTGTTTTACAACTTTGATTTGGGGGCTTTCCACATGCAACTCAGCAAGGTCATGTGTACTGGCACTGTGGTTGTAGGACACACACACACACACACACACACACACACACACACACACACACACACACACAGGTCAACAAGTGACAGGGAGAAAACACACATTTCAAACGCAGGAATAATTAACTATGATTAATCACCAAAGGAAAACTATGTATTGAAACAGAGTATTCATTAATGCAGGCAGAGACGCAAAGAAAGACAGCACGACAACCTCTTCTGCAAAAAAAAGAGACAGAACTAGAAAGAGACAGAGCGAGAGATCTGACAAACATCTTGACCACATGACTCTAACCACTCTACTTCCTTTAGATGTTTCTATAGATTTGTGTCACGCTGTCACGCTAACACACGCTAACACACACACACACACACACACACACACACACACACACACACAGACTTCTACTCTGTATGCGTATGAGTTTTTCTGCCTCCTTTAGACTGAATTCAAATAAACAAAAGCAACAGATGCCCGCTGTAGTAAACTGTATCTTATGTGAGCATTGTTGTTCTCCACATCTTGGCTTGACACAACCCCAATTTTGTAGACGTGTATAAAATGTTGATGTTGCAGAGGCAACAAGCTATGCAAGGTAGCCCTTATTGCGTCTTCCGGGCCACATCCTCCAGCTCTTTCTGGGGGCTCCTGAGGCGCCAAGTGGGATGTGTTTTCCCTCCAGCATATTCTGCAAAGGACGCCAAATTCTGCTATATGAACTCACCACTGCATGAATCTGCTTATCAATTTCCTGCTCCACCTGACCCTTACTCATGAACAACACCCAAGACATTTAAACATGCTTACTTAGGACAGCAATGCACTCCCAACTCAAAAGGAGAGGGTATCATGGGTTCACACTCAGCTAAAAACCTCTCCAGCTTGCACTGGATGCTACAGAATGAATTAATGTTGAGTTCATCAAACTGTATACCTTGACCAGAAGCCAGAGCCTTTTCTCAGACATCCTGGCTGAAAAAAAGTTTTCCTTGAAAGGCTGAACAGTGTCATACCCTGATAATTGGTCCCCTTTCTCTATAAAAAATAAAAATACAAATAAATAAATATGTAGACCACTATGGAGGTTATGACTAACACAGGGACTTCACCAAGAGTGTTCTGGTGGCCTCATCCACAGTCAGGTTCAGTTCCTTAAAATGTTCCAATATCCATAGTCAAGGTCAGCACTTCTCGTCTACTGAGAACAACGTGGGCAAGCCCGTGGTTCATGTAAACATGGTCACTGAAATAGATCTGGTCTATAAACTTGCGGATTCTGCCCACAATATGCGCTTTTCAATCAGAAATCTCCACATGAATCATATCTCAAATTATATCAAAGGACATAACAAGTAAAGAAAAGGAATATTATCTAGTGATCTACTGTATGTAGTCTACAACATATCAGAGGTTGCAGTTCTTTGAAGCCCTTAGTTATATTTACACCAAGTGCCTTCCTTGGAAATTTGTGGGTTTTAACTTGGTAGGATCTCTTTATGACTCACTGTATTCCTGACAAGAGTCATTACTGCTGACTTTGTCTTAATCCCTTAAACCGACTTTCACGCAAGTGTGGTGTGGGAGGACTTTTAATTAAGATACTAAATAAGGTTGAATGTAGCCTGTATTTCTATTCACAGTGGCCAGTGTCCACCACCACCAACAAAAAGCTTAATCATCTTTAAAGAGTACTCATATTTTCCAATACTCTAAGTTTACCACAAAGTAAAATGATGAATATTTTTGATGAAAAATCATCAATTTTGTTGTGGTTACAAAAACTAGCATAAACACTTATCCTGGTTTTTAGAAACCTAATCACACCTATCCTGAAAAGAGTGGGATGCTTTCTGATCACAGAGACTAAATATCTTTAAGGTTTTATTGACCGAGATTCTGCTTAATGATTCAGGCTTCCATGGTGTGTGTACTTTATTAAAAATGCTCTCTTTGTATACACTTGTATATGCAATTCTTTTGGCTGCTTTTGTCCGACCACCTTACCGTACTTTCCAAAGACCAAACGGGTAGGTCTACAAAACAGGCAGTTTATTTTTTTACTTAAAGTATTATTATTATTATTATTATTATTATTAATAATAATAATTAAGAAATTGATAATCAAAGTAGCTGTTAGTTGCTGCCTTATTCTGTGCATAACTACAGCTCTAATAACTTCCACAGCAGTTTCACACATGACTACACATGAAACACACATGACACATGAAAATCAAGAATCCCATGCAACCCTGCAGACCTCAGTTTCATTGGGACAGATTTAAGAAAAGGGTTGAGTGACAGTGGGCTATCATTTTATTTCAAACCAATAACATTATGCCAACCAACCAGACATATTGTTTTTAAAGGGATTTCCAAACTCCGAGCCAACTGGAAGGCTGACTTCCAGAGGCTTTTTTTCCCCCTCAGGTCTCTGTGGACTGTACAAGATAAATATCTGGTACGGAAAATTAGGAGACGGGGGACAAGTTCAGGCAGGTCAGCAGAGAGAAACTACAAAAGCAGAACCTTCAAGTAATCTATTTTGATGAACCAAAGAAGACAAACAGGAGAACATCTACTCTCACGCTTCACCATCTATCAACATTTTACAATCTGTCTGGTTAGAACAAATTGATTTGTTACATGATATTCACATCACATACACATGTGGTGAACATGCAATACACAAGCATGCATGTGCACCCATGCACATATCTACATCAATTACATGACTCAGTCAAGTCACTTAGTTTCTAGGTGTCATGAAACTCAATCCCTGGAAATAGGAAAAGATTTTGCTTTGTGGGTGAGATACAAATACTGTTATGATGTAAAATTAAACTAAAGTCTTGTCTCTCTCTGAAGAGATAATCTCTGCTCTAAATACGTGTACCAGCCAACTATTGTCTTTCGGCGAAACAGTCCCAATCAAAAAACTCTGCACAGTGACATCGGCAAATTATCCAGAGGTACTGACATTTTGAATGTCATTTTTCAGTACTTTAAGCAGCACTGATAACATTTGACTCACTTCAATCATAGCGCGTTAGCAGCAGAAACTACAGTGGCAGACATTTCAAAATGCATGATTTGATGTGGAAAAAATGTGTATTTTGATTGATTTGACTTGGGTTAACTGAGTCTAACATTTCAGACTAACTTTATCCTACAGTAAATAACATTAACAGCTAAAACAGTAGAACATGTTCAATGAGAAAACAACTACAGCATAAAGCCTCGTGTGAATACTCTTTGCTGGTCTCTCTGAAGAGAAATTAATTTGCCATGTTATTTAGGTGAGACTGAAGACAAGAGTCCTTTTCATGATTTATTGCTCATTATGGTGATGATTTAGCAGCTTTTCATTTTAGTAAAATGTCATTCATTTCAGGTGGGTTCCTCTGGATGAATGATTATAAAAAACTTGAGTTTAAAAGGTCCAATATGTAATATATTTACTGTAATAAATCCAAAAATGACTTCAATGCGTCATTAGATATTAAGGAAACATGCTAAGTTGAAATACTATCTTTTCTGACAACAATGCTAATGCCAGTATTTTCTCCTTTTGACGGAATTTCTGTTTGTGTTTTGGCCTGTTTGTTGTTATCAACTGCCCAGTTTGTCAGCCAGGCCGGCGCTACAGCTGTAAGGTTAGTACAGCCATAAAAGCAACAAACAAACGAACAGGATCAACGGAGATTAATTTTACCCGACAAAAAAAACGGCATGTTTCTAATAGTTGCATGACCAGAGACGTAACAAACTTGTCTGGGTAAATATTGGAGATGTAGTTGAAAGATGGAGACAGCTTAGAGCCCAAAAGAACACAGAGTTGGCTAATTTCCTCCTGAACAGGTAAGCATTAGCTTCAGGCTAATTTATCACAGCTACTAGGGACGGGCATTTTATGTAATTTCAACATTTGTGTAGCTACTCACATTGAATTATATAGCTAGAGTGCCCAAGTTGGTTACTCGCAAAAACAATTGAGACACAGCCAGTGAAGTGATCCCGACTGGTCCTGGCTAATGCCGCCATGCTAACCCTGCTAACGGCTAACGTTACCAGAGGACCAGGCAAGGAACCACGGCTGTTTACAACGTGTAGCCTGTTCAGCGGCCGTAGCCGACAATAGTGAGTTATTTGAAGCCAAGAGAGGGGGGGCTTTAAATCGGGAAGAGAGGACCTTGAGTTTGCAGTGTGTTTAGCGATTGTTGCCGTAATTCTAAGCCAATAAAGTGTGTTCAGTCGGGGATGAAAAGGACGGCAAGGTAGTGGTATTTTTAGCGGTTCCTATCGTAATTCTAAGCTGAGGAAGTGTGTCTGTTTGGCGTGTGGAGAGGATGGCGAGATTGTGGTATTTTTTGCAGTTCCTACGGTAATTCTAAGCCGAAAAAGTGTGTCTGTCAGTTGGGTACAGAGCTCCATGTGAGCAGGGGCTTTTATGACTGTCAATGTAGCCAGCATCTAACGTTAGCTACTCCGCTGTGCTGTGGAGTGATATCTGGCTATGTGAGACAAGCGTCTAGCAACATTGTTGTGGATGCTCTGGTATCAGCCTGGCAACCAACGTGAACTTCGAGTGTGGGGAGGAGGGGGCGGGGGAGACAACTCTCTCCAGTATTTTGAATTTGTACTGCTGTAACTATTTTAAACACTAGCTGTCAGTATTACATATTGGACCTTTAAGGAAGCGAACATTGTGTGTTGCTGATTTTATTTATAGAGCCTGAGACAAGAGACAAAGTTCTTTGTTTGCAATGTAATGTAAGATGTTATGTTCATGTCTGACAAATGTATCACCACTGTGACTCTACTTTTTTGGCACCTTGTAAGTCCATGTGGGCTGGGCACTTAAATAAATAGCCAACTAACTATGTGTGGGACCAGTGTGTGAAATCTAATTTTTTTTTGTCTACCAGCCCAACGGCTAGTGAATGTTCACATTTTAACAACCACTCAATAGATTACCATTGTTTTTTTTGGCTGGTCAGTGAAGCAAATCTACCAGCCACATGCATATTTTTACCAGCATTTGGTGGGTGGATGGTGCTGATTTTGTACCCTGTGTGGGACACTTCTTCTACTTTTAAGACCTCTCACATGTTTTGTAAGAATTTTGCATACCTTGAGTTACAAAAATAATAAACACTTGAAAACTTGCCACGGACCTACAGACATCTACATCTCGCTCCATCTGTCCTCCTCTTCGCTGGCTTGTCTACCTAAATTTCAGTCTGTCTTTCTCATGTCTCCTACTGTTGTGTTTCCTGTGTCTCTCTTGGTTGGTTTCATTCAGTTTCTGGTTCAGCTGACTGGGGCCCATATGTTCAGACTTTTAGTTGTGGTATGCAACAAGAGCCAAATTAACGCTGCATGTTGCCATATGAGAGACTGAAGTACAACAAGTAACACAGAACAGATGGACAGCAGAGTCTGGTTGTTGGAAAAGTATTTTCCACTGATCTTGCAAACTCCTCTCTTACTGCCAGAGAGAGAGAGAGAGAGAGATCACAGCGGAGATACAGAGAGAAGAACGTGTAAAAAAAATAAATGTAAATACAAGAATGCAAAAGAACATATATTTAAATGCATTTTTACTTTGACTCGGTTTAATGAAACATAATGCCACATTTGGCTTTTTAAAAGGGCCTATTTCTGGAAATCCTTCTATTTTAATTTTACTGAAGGCTCAAGATAAAGTGTTACATGACCCTGATGGGAGAGAAAAGCAAAGACAAAGCTTTTACCACTATAGATGTCAACATATATAAATTAAGTGTGAGAGAGCACAAACACATACAGACAGAGAAGGACAAACTTTAAGAGCAACATGATACATAGTTGTAGGCACATTTACACACAAGCATGAAATGAAACCATGTGGGAAAGATTAAGGCTGGAGAACACACACACACGATGAGAGGGGTGTGATTAAGATGAAGTCTACAGGAGGTCTGAGGAAACATATCTGCCAGCAGTCTGTGGGAACTGACTGGAAGACAGAATACCACGATTTTCCTGGCAAGATGCTAGTCTTGTCTGTAACCTTGACTACCGTTCGTCAGATGAAAGGAAAAGTAGGGCTTGGTGTTGTAGAAACAACTACCTCGGTTAAGAGAAAGTCAAAGCTGAGGAAGGTTACGACGAGATAACTCCAAGACTCGAGGAAAACTGCACATTAAGATACTAAGAAAGTAAGCGATATACCAGAACAAATGTCACACACATTCGCTTTCTTCTAAGCTTCTTGGGATTTGGACTAAATTATCTAAAATAACATAACACTATAACAGGAATTGTTTATGGATCCCAGTGTCAGTTTGTTCTCATGGAGATACTTGAGGCCAAACTTTAAAGGCCGAGACAAGATAAAGACGAAGTTTAAGGTCTCAGACAACACTGAGGACATCATGGAGACTTCTGCTCATTTCAGCTGACATGATAAGATTCACTTCTGCTATAAAACAAGTATTACATCGTCATCATGGCTATTTTGTCATTCCATCTGCAAAACAAACAAAAAAAATAAATAATAAAGACCTCAAACCTGCTTATATAACTGGCAAAAGTTGAATCGAATCCATCCTCTGCTAGTGGACAATTTTAAATCTCAAATTACCCTGAATTTCCCGTCTGTGGATTAATAAAGGCTTCTTATGTTATCTTATTAATTGCCACAGCAAAACGAATGATTGTAGGAAATAATTGTAGGATCATTTTCATCCAATTAGTAACAAATTCGATTAGGATGACTTTAATATATTAAATTAACTATTTTGGTGCAAAATATATGAATAGTAAAATTATCCATCTCACTATAACATCACTCAGTTTACCATTTCATAACTTTAAGCTTGGGCCATTTTTGAACAACACAACACTATAAAGTGTAAACTATCAAGTGTCTGTTTAGTATTGATATTTTCACAGCAAAAAAAAAAGAAGCATAAAAGAGATGGCAATCTCATAAATTAAAGCTGTAGCCTTTCACAAAGTTTGATTTTGTTTTACAGTAGTTTTGTTTTCAGTTAAAACCTGAAAAAAAAACTGTAATGCCATTTTCGCAGTTGTCAGTAGTGTGGTTATTTCTCCTGCCTTTTTCATAGTAAGCAAACAATTGTGATATCATTTTTAGTGATTTGTTGACTAAATGAAATCCTAGAGAAGACAAATACAGTCATTCACACACACTAGACTACAAAGATGAAAATAATACTGTACATGGGAGCAGTTTTCCATAAATGTGTTTTGTCCTCTGTCTTCTGACACAGAAGGGAGATGTTGTTTGGGGCATTCTTAAGGTAACTGAAATGCTTTCACGTCCCCAGGTTATGTGAATTAAGCAGTTTAAAACTGTTAAGACTGACATTAGCATTGCATCAAAAAACTGGCTCAACTTTTGCACCGACAGGGAGCTGCGCCTTGACTGGAGCTTTCTCACTCAAATCTATTATCAGTTTCCATGCAGCTTCCTCTTTTGTCCAAAATTAGCTCACTGATATTACTGCTGTTTCTCACACAGAAAGATGTTAATAAAAATACATATGAACACTACTCATGGATTATTATCTTCAGTGCAGCAAAGATATGTGTGCAGCGCGTAGGCAGTCACAGAAAGAGCCCACGGATGTGTGATTCCCCAATTTACCTCCACAAAAAATAAACTGTAACAACACAATATATAACTCAACAACCCCTACATTGTATATGTTTATATGACTAATGTGTCCAAAACTCTCCTTCCTTTTAAGGCCATTCTCAGAGCCTTAATTCTCTGCCCTGCCAAGATCACACGCACACACAAAAGTGAGAGGGGAGCACACAGAGTAGCAATGCAGTTGGTTAACTAAAGCAGCATTACAATCAGCCAGGAAAATCCTGCCAATGCCTTTCCATTCTGAACGAGCGCACGCACACACACACACACACACACACACACACACACACACACACACACACAGAGTTCTATCATCAACTCACTTACCTCACACACATAGTTAGGGCTGCAGCTGGCTGAGTTGAGGGCTAATATAAACGCTTAACAAGCACATATATATATATATATATATATATATATATACACACTATATATATACATATATATATATATATATATACATATACATATACTATATATATACATATATATACATATATACATATACCATATATATACATATACATATACATATATATACATATATATACATATACCATATATATACATATACTATATATATATATATATATATATATATATATATATATATATATATATATATATATATATAAAATACACACACAGGCATCGAATGTCTTTTTCATTGACCCGTGTTTAGCCAGAATACACACTTGCACACACTCTGAAGAGACTGAACTCTGCTGTCTCATACTGTGGATGGCGGCGGCTAGGACAGCAGTCAACTTAGCCACTCTGATTACTGGTTTGGGGATCTTGGGGGACTGAGTGTGCAAGCACATGCATCCTTGCAGCTGGTCCCATCTGGAAATATTGCAGGGTTTTATGTCATGAGGTCTTATGTGGGGAGCCAAGCATGCATATAAGTAGAAGAAAAAAGTCATCCTGCTGTGCTGTGATGAG